>NW_024582981.1:102420-123524 GCF_018398535.1 Haplochromis burtoni | reverse complement strand
GTGTGTGTGTGTGTGTGTGTGTGTGTGTGTGTGTGTGCAAGGGCATGCTAACAGCCTCTAATGAGCTCTGTGTTCACTTCACTTTGATAATCAACTGAACAGCACCAGAAACTGTTTTAAACCAAACAATGAAGTTCAAATAAACTTTATTAACACAACATGTTTGTTCCAAAATGAAACAAGTATGTAATTAACCAGATTAATTGTAAATAAATCCATGTATGTTTTATTGGTATCAGGTCATAGTGTCACTGACATCCTGATTGACACATTAAATATTACATTAAATGATAAATGTGCACGTGAACTGTTTACTCACATTACAGGCAGAGCTGCACATCCTCAATCTTGTCAGGATCTGGAGGTTTGACTGGAAAGTTCCATCAGGCACCTGAGTTCCTTGGTCTCCACCCCTGGGTGGAGCCATCATCCCTCCTGCAGTCCTGCACACCTTAGGCTGATTCTGGGTAATCAGGTTGAGGATTTAAGCTCCACTGAGCCTCTTCTTCAACACCAGTTTGTCAATGACCTCGCATTGTTTTCCAGGACCTTGCCACTGCCTTCAACCCCCAGGTCTCCTCGGATTATCCTCGCATTCTGGGGCAATACAAAGGATCTCACCTGCCTGCCCTCCGGCCACCACTCACCACCTCGGACACAGCAGAACTCAGGTCAGCCAGCCTTTGCCACTACTCACCTGGATCCTCACCACCTTTCCCTCAAAGCCAAGGTTACCCCAACTATCCATAAGCATTATCAGTCATAACCACCTCTGCTAAATACCCTATGCTTGCCGCCTTCTTAACCCCGTTCTTTTTTCTTCCCAGACGCACTCCGTCCCCGTCGCTACCTGCCAATTCCCCGTTCACCCCACTGACCCACGGCCACACCATTAGCAACACTTTGCCACAAATTCACCTGTTGATCTAATAAACAAACACTGTAAAACGTGCGAGCCGTCTCTGTTGCGGTTATCTGCGTTTGAGTCCAATTTAGCTATCGGCCTGTGGCCATTGTGACAAATCTCACCTAAAAACCAAATGTTTTGGTAGTGACCTCTGAACTTTTCCAAGTCAAAGACTGATCATGTTTCAGAAATATGTTAAACAATGCCAGCTTTACAAAATGGAAGGTATTACTTTGAAGATGAAGCTTCATACTGTCTCTGTCATGAAGTCTTCCTGCTGGGAAGCATCAAATAAAGTACACTAAATGAACACCAAATAAGACCTGTTTATGGTAATATGTTAATGCAAGGTGTCCAAATCCAATATAAGTAAAGTAAGCACTTGCAGACAGGTAGAACTGAGTTGTTTCTGTGCCAATAAAGGTCAGTTTGTTTCATGTATTTGGATTTCAGCAGGAGCCTGTAGGCATTATCTCTGGCTCTCTTCCACAGCATGTCGTTTGTCATGTCTTCCTTCTCTCACCCCAACCGGTCACTCCCTAAGCCTGGTTTTGCCAAAGGTTCTTTCCTGTTAAAAGGGAGGTTTCCTTTCCCACTGTCGCCAAAGTGCTTACTGATAGGGGGTCATATGATTGTTGGGTTTTTCTCTTCATGTAGTATTTTAGGGTCTACCTTAAAATATAGGCTGTGGTGGACCACTAGAGAGCTCCACTCACACCCAGTGTTGAGGAAGTGTGTTGCTGTGTTTTGTGGCGCAATGTGTTCAGGTGATGTGAGGAGAGTAATAAAGCAGGAGTGAGAACTAAGAGCTCCGTGTTGTCTGTGCTTACCTCCACATTGGTGACTCCAGACTCGAACATGCTACAGGTCAAGGATGACGCCGGCTCCGCTCTGGATGCATCAGCAGCCGTCGGTCCACCACCTCCTGCTGCAGCTGCAGCTGCTTTTGCTGTGGCGCTGAAGCTGCCGGACTTTTGGCTCCACGATCCCCCGTCGTGGTTCGTGCATGTGGAGGCACAGTTTGCGCTTCACGGCATCTCGGCTGACGACACGAAGTATCACCATGTGGTGGCCTCGCTGGACCCGCTAACCACCCGTCGCGCGATGACCCTCCTCTGGGACCCACCCGCTCAAGGGAAATACGTTGTCCTTAAGGGGCTGCTTCTTCGGCATATGCCCTCTCCGACACAGAGCGTGCCGAAAAGCTTCTCTCCTTCTCAGGCCTGGGTGGTGGCACGACTCTGGAGCTCATGGAAAACATGTTGTCGTTACTCGGACCGGATGATGGAGGATACCTCTTCACCCAGCTCTTCCTCCGACAGCTGCCGTGAGAGTTGTCCTCACACCAGACCGGCCACCTCTCTCCTATAAGCCACTTCGTCCCCTCCAGTGATGCGACCGATCACTGCAGTGTCGTCCGCGAACTTCAAAATTATGTTGTCTTTGTTGGAGGCGACACAGTCATGGGTGTACAGGGTGTAGAGGATGGGGCTCAGGACGCAACCTTGTGGGATGCCAGTGTTTGTAATAATGCTGGCTGAAGTCCTGTTGCCGATCCTGACAGACTGAGGCCTCTCAGTCAAAAAGTCCTGTAGCCAGTCACATAGGGCGGGGTGCAGGCCGAGTGTTGCCAGCTTGTGAGTGAGTTTGTGTGGGATAACAGTATTGAAAGCGGCGCTGTAATCATCAAAAAGTACCCTGATTCTTTGTTTTACAGGTGGGAGAATGAATAGTGAAGGGCAGCAGCGATAGTGTCTGACGTGGACCTATTGGACCGGTAGGCATACTGCAGGAGGTCCAGAGTGTCTGTGATGCTGCTCTGGATGTAGGCCAGCACCACTCTCTCAAAACACTTCACAATGATTGGAGTGAGTGCAACTGGTCTATAGTCGTTCAGGCAGGTGGCTGGGCTGAACCTCCGCCATCTCATCGGCACATGATTTAAGAGCCCATCCCGGGATGTTGTCTGGTCCTGCTGCCTTGCGGGGGTTGATCCTCCTCAGGGCTTTGTGCACCTGGTCTATTGTGACCGCTGGCGGGGGTGGGTAGTCTGGGGGTTCTGGCAGGTCTGGAAGACATGGGGGTTCGGGGAGGTCTGGGGGGTCTGAAGGGTCTGGGAGGTCTCGAAGCGGGTGTAGAATGCATTGAGATCATCCAGAAGACTGCCTGTAGAGCTGATGGTGCTGGTGCTGGTGGTGACCCTATATTCTGTGATGTGCTGCAGGCCTTGCCACATCCGCCTGGGGTCAGCAGAAGAGTAGAAGCCATCCAGCTTCTCTCTATATTTCCGATGCCCATAGGACTCCACTGCGTTCACTGTATGACGGGCCGTACAGGGTTATTAAACCGGGCCAAAAACATTTCCTTTTGGACTTTGGAGGTCGGCAGGAGGTTGTCTCTGTTGAAACACTTAAGTCTGCGCATGTTCTGCAGGATGATCAGGTGGTTCCGGCCCAGGCCCCGCCGCGGCCGCCCACCTACCACCAGGCTGATGGATTCTGTTTTTTCCTTTAGGAGAACCCCACACTCACATCCAGTGTTGAGGAAGTGTGTTGCTGTGTTTTGTGGCGCGATATGTTCAGTTGATGTGAGGAGAGTAATAAAGCAGGAGTGAGAACTAAGAGCTCCATGTCATCTGTGCTTACCTCCACAGGCTGTTGTTGTGATTTGGCACTGTATATATACAATTTAATTCAACTGAAGAGCTAAGAAAAATATCTTACATGTAGCAAGTGAAAAGAAAACATGTTAGAACCAACACAGGAAACAGATGTGTCAGGTAGAGTGGTCAGAGGCTGCCCAATGAGAGAACCAAAAACAGAGCGCATAGGAGAGAAGCATGTATAGCTCAGAGAGGACCTACAGAAACAAAGCCTTCAGTCAAGGAATCCAAAGGCTGAGAGACCAACGGGAACCGAAGCGAGACAGGAAGACAGAAAGGAAACAAAAAACAACTTTTGTCACTTTCCAAAGACTCCTTCTGTCTGTCCTCAGTAGTTCATAGTGAATCTGGAAAATTTGCAGCTCTGTCCTCCTGAGCTGTTCTCAGAAAAATTATTTATTAGATTTATTCTAGTGATCTCGAGGCTGCAGACAGTATAACTGTGAATTATTCTGGTGCATTAAATTTCTTTCACCTTTAAGTTTTGGAATTTTGATTTTAGTTTTGGTGTCAGATATCTGTGTAAACTTATTTTGTGCTGTTTGCTGTGGGTACTTGTGTGTATTATTAGTCTGTATAAACACTGCTGATTGTACTGCTGTGTGTCTTAGCCAAGACCCACTTATCAAGAGATTTTTAATCTCCGGAGATAAAACAAACAAACAAACAAACAAACAAAACAAAAAAAACGAGTCTTGTAACTGAGAAGCCTGAGTGTGTTTTGAACACCCTGTAGATCTGAAATGATGTTAGAAACCCGGATCACAGCCAGACTCTCCCTGTCTGTTGCTACCTTCACTGATAACACACTGCAAGCATGTGGAGAGGCTATTGATTCGTTTCTGCAGCAACAACCATCAAGCAAACAAGCATGTTTAAAAACCAGCACACAGACACACAGTGTAAACCCCCATTTGCCACGTGAGACTCCCTGAATCCTTCCATTTTCATTTTTCCTCCCCTGGGAGGTGCTGCAGGTCGCCTCAGGGACTGTATGAAAGAGGTAATATCTTGTTAAACAACCCATGAGTACAAACCATGAACCTCTGATATATGTATATACATATAACTGCAGAACATACCACACATTAATTATTTTCTATTTCCTTGTGTCTCATGGGGAATGTCCCTCCTCCAATGAGTTCCCTTTTTAGCTCTGATAAGTGGTTGACTGGTTATAATACAGTGCTTTTCTGCGACTGATCACACTACACAACTTGCCTCATTCCCACAAACACTTTTTGCTATGCTTTTTCAATGTAAGTGTTACTCCTATAGATGCATCGGGGGATCAACTAAGTATCTTGCCAAAGGAGATGTGGCATGTAGAGCAGCCAAGGATCGAACCACCTTCCAATTAGCAGATGACCTGCTCTACCTCCTGAACATGCCACCAGTAACACTGTGAGGAACACCTCTTCAGGATTTTTTTATGTCTGGTAACACAATACATAACGTAAATATATAAAACTAAAATTACTTGTTAAATAATCATCTTTGCTTTCAACTCTAATAGGGTGATACCATACAATGAGGTCATTAAGATAAAATGATTATTGAAGACCTTGTATGTAATGAGAAGGATTTTAAATTTGATTGTGACTGTGGATTTAACAGGGAGCTAATGAACAAAAGACATTGTAGGAGAAATATGCTCTCTCTTTCTAGTCCCTGTCAGTACTCTTGCTGCAGCTGTAGCTGCAGATTTTGGATCAACTGAAGGCTTTTCAGGGAGATTTCTATGACATACTGATAATAACGTGCTACAATAGCCCAGTAGCCTAGAAGTAATAAATGCATGAACTTCTAATTTTAGAAATATAAACACAATAAAGCAGACTTACCTATTTATTTAATATGTGCATTGAAGGACATATTCTGGTCACAAATGACTCCAAGATTCCTCATCGTGTTACTGGAGGCCACGGTAATGCTATCCAGAGTAAGTATTTGGTTAGGTACTATATTTCTGAGAGGGCTAGGTACAATATCCTCAGTTTTAATTGCATTTAGAAGCAAAAAAATATGAGGTCACCCAGGTCTTTATATCTTTAAAATATTTCTGTAGTTTAACTAATCGGTATGTGTTATCTGGCTTCATGGATAAATAAAGTTGGGTATCATCGGCATAGCAGTGAAAATTTATGCCATGCCTTCTAATGATACTGCCTAAGAAGCATGTATAATGTAAACAGAATTGATCCTAGCACAGAACCCTGTGGAACACCATTATTAACCTTAGTGTGTGAAGAGGACTCTCCATTTACATGAACAAATTGGAGTCTGTTAGATAAACCACTGTAGCACAGTACCTATAATAGCTACAGCATCACAAGGTCCACAGTTCATGTTCAGTTTAACTTTATTTAAATCTGATAAATGAAACAATCAAAAGAAATTCCCATCACAAATGTTTAAATGTTTCAGGAACACACATATAAAAGAAAGAATAAAAACAACAAAGAGCAGGTTTAATACTCCGAGGTCTGCTTGATCCAGGGGTCAAAGCTAATGAAATACATTAGGGCCAAAGATAAAACTTGGTCTGACACTTCATGGTTGACCTGCTGTGGTTCTTAAATGCTTCCACTTTGCAATAACAGTAGTACATTACAGATGACACAGAACATCTAAAGGGAAGAAATTCTGACTTGTTGCAAATGTGGTATCCTGATGTAGTGGCATACTTAAATTCAGTTCTTTGGAATGAGCCATTCTTTCACAAATGTTTGTAAAGGCAGATTGCATGGCTAGATGTTAGATTACATACACCTGTGATAACGGAATTGAAAACACCTGAATTAAAAAGATGAAGATTTTCACACCTGCTGTGTTCATTCCAGTTAAATTGATCTCTGTTTCGTTTTCCTCCTTACACAGAGTAAACATACAGTCAATCAAGCACCTAGCCGTAAAATTAATCCAAGTTCCCCATGTTAATCACTGGGCAAGAACCCAAAACCTTCTTCCTGTTCTTACATTTCTTGCTCCTGCCCCAAACATCTGGCAGACAAGCAGACTGCCAAGGTTGTCACGCGGTTTGACAAATTTTGGTTTGCTCTGAATTTTTTCTGTGTGAAAAGAAAAGACATCGTGTCTTTTGTGTATTTGTTTTTTGTAAGCCAAATTTTTACAACTTCTGATTCAGAGCACAATAATAATGTTAAATATTTTAAAACACCTTAAGAGTCTAAGTGGACCAATACTTTTTTCCGTGGAGTTTACCTGTAGTATATAATGAATATGACCCCTGGATTCTGGACAGCAGTTTCACTCAACCCTGGAATAAATCAATGGCTTGGTGATTCTAGCGAATTGAAGGTAAATGTCAACCTGCTGTGAGTGTTCAAGTGAGTTCATGTGTGGTATGAGTCTGCGTTAATCATGTGACAGATCTGTGTGCGTTTGGGTTTTATTTGGTTTAACATTGTGTTCTAACTGTGACTGCTGATGTTCTATATCTGGCGGCGGTTGTTCCTGGATCGTCTCTTAGACGTTCGGCTCCTCACCGGGGTTTTGGGCTGAGGGATGATGGGCTGAGGGATTACCGGCTGAGGGATTACCGGCTGTGGTGGGAGGGCGGGGCTTTCAATGGCATGGTCGGGACTCTGGTGGTTGAGGGCGGAGTTCCGCGGTTTAGCCAAACGAGAGCTGGACTTTTTCTTCCCTGATTCTTCAGAGTCATCTGTAAAAGGAAAACAAAAACAAAAAAAAAACAAAGTTTGAAACTGTTTCAAGAAAAAGAAGGCGTACAACTTCACAGAAAAAAAATTCTGCTCAACTGATACTAAAAAAAACAATCAGAAAGAAGTTACAAAAGTCACAAAGTTTTCACCTCCAACGGACTCTGGCTGCTGGGTAAACAAGTTAGATATTAATTTATTTGCTAACGTATTGGTGGTTCACAATATGAAAACTGTTCTTTGGTCTAGAGAATCAGAGTATTATTGTCTCACCATCTTCCTCTTCCACACTGTTTGGAGCAGCTACAGCAGGTTCTGCAATCAATCAATCAATTAATTAATCAATCAAGCAATCAATCATCTTTTAATTTCAGCTGATGAATTCAAAATCCAGCAGCTATCCATGCAGTCTGCATATCCAGACATTTGTAAAAGAATGGCTGGTTCCAAAGATGTCACTGAATTTAAGTATAGCACAGAAGGTTGACCAGTACTTTGTCCATATAATATATATGTATATATATATATAGGGACATACCAGGTGCCTTTATACGGTTGATTACTGGAACTGAAAATAAAAAGCATACACTTACATGTACAGTACTTATTTTTAAAAGTTTTTACATTGTAGCTACAAACTGAAGACATCAAATATATGAAGCAAGATATATGGAATAATGTAGCAAAGAAAAAATTGATGAATAACTGAAGAATCCTCAAAGTAGCCACCCTTTGCATTGATTACTTCTTTGCACACTCTTGGCCTTCTCTCAATGGGCTTTATGGTGCAGTCACCTGAAATAGTTTTCACCACACAGGTGAGCCTTTTCAGGGTTCATTTGTGGATTTTCTTGCCTTCTTAACACTGTTAGGGACCATCAGTTGGGTTGTGCAGACGTCAGCTTGGTACACAGCTGACAGCCCTATTTGAAAACTGTTAGAATTCATATTATGGCAAGGACCAATCAGCTAAGTAAAGAAATGTGACAGTTACTTTAAGAACACAAGGTCAATCGGTCGGGAAAATTGCTAAAACTTTGAATGTATTCCCAAGTGCAATCGCAAAAATCATCAATCACTACGATGAAACTGGCACACATGAGGACTGCCCCAGGAAGACCAAGAGTCACCCCTGCTGCTGAGGATAAATGTATCCAAGTCATCATCCCCAGAAATCACAAAATACCAGCACCTCTAGTTCCAGTAGAATACACATCTGTACATCAACTCTTCAGAGGAGACTGCATGAATTGGGCCTTTATGGGGACATAGCTGCTGAGAATCCACTATTAATGAAAAGTTTCTTGGGTCAAGAAACACAAGGAATTGACATTAGACCAGTGAAAATCTGTGCTTTGGTCTGATGAGTCTAAATTTAAGATATCTGTGTCCACCTGCAGTGTCTTTGTGCAATGCAGGTAAATGGATGGTCCTTCACTGTGGAACTGTGATGAATGGTTCCCACAGTGAAGCATGGAGGAGGAGGTGTGTTGGTGTGGGGATGCTTTAGTGGTGATGCTATTGGGCATTTATTAAAACTGAAGGCACACTGAACCAGTTTTGCTACCACAGCATCCTGCAGCAACATGCCGCTCCATCGTTTATTTTTTACCCCAAACACACCTCCAGGCTGTGTAGCGGCTATTTGACCAAGATGGAGAATGATGGAGTGCTGCACCAGATGGGCTGGCCTCCACAGTGACCTGACCTAAACCCAGTCAAGAGGGTTTGGAATGAGATATATCGCAGAGCAAAGGCAAAAGGGCCAAGGAGTGCTCAGTATCTCTGGGAACTCCTTCAAGACTTATGAAAAACCATTTCAGGTGACTACCTCATGAAGCTCAACAAGAGAATGCTAAGAGTGTGCAAAGAAGTAATCAAAGCAAAGAGCGGCTATTTTGAAGAATCTAAAATATAAAACATGTTTTCAGTTGTTTCACACTTTTCCATATATGTTCATTCATAGTTTTGATGATCTACATCATAAATAGTCATGAAAATAAAGAAAAACCATTAAATTAGAAGGTTTGCCCAAACCTTTCACCAGTAGTGTATGTGCAATGAGACCAGAGAGCTATGGGTTACTGTCCCTTTTTGTATCACTACATGAGGCAGATTATTATGTTTCTTACATAACTAGCCGGGCACCAAATCACCACATAAACTGCCAAATCTGATTCTGATTCTGCTTGCAGTAAATCCTGTTGTCTCTCCTCCTAATCTCCTCCTGCCACTAGGTGGAGCTGTATTCCCTGGGGTGTGTTACCTATGAATAATTAATGTTATTGTACATCACTTTTCGGCTCTGATTAGTCAGAAGGTATGTTTCTCGAACACTAACTCAACCTCTGGTCCAAAGCAAGTTAAGGTAAAAATCGTTCTCACGGTCTGCTGCCTGTGAACTTGAGCTGCTGACGTCTGAAACACATTGACACACAGAAAAAAAGCATTAAACAGGTAAATAGGTGAGATACAGCATCAGGTCTGACCAACCACCTTACAGTACTATTGTCATGTAATCATGAATGTCAGAAGCAAAACATCTGTGAGGAGTTCACGTGATGATTGTCGCCTTATATCTTCATCATCACTATCATGATCATTGTGTACCTACCTGAAGGTCCTCCTCCGTAATAATGTGATTCATCTGGAATCAGAACAGAATTTTTTTGTTAGATGTGTTTTGGTCTTGATTTAACTTCAACTTGTTATTTCTAGTCAGAAATCTCCAGTTCCAGTGCTTAACCTTCAGATCAAATATGCTTCAAACAATGAGGTCAGTTTATGTTTTTGAGACAGAAGCTCATATCAGACAGAGGTTCTGCCAGCATGTTGCTCAGTCCTTCTGTTTGTGAGGGAGAGCCAATCAAAAGGAAGTCGTCTCAAAGGGAGAGGGGTTACATAAGCTTATTTTAGACATGTGATAAAGTGATGAAACATGATTTACTGTGACATGTTACTGTTCCAGTAACTTTTAGATACACCTGAGATTGACCTGCTGAAGCAATTTTAAACTATTGCTCACATCAGTTGTTAAATGTCAGAGAAGCACAGAACTATGAGCTCAGGCCTGTGCCTGAGCTCATAGTTCTGTGGAGAATATGAGCTCAGGTGTACTATGAAGGCAGTTCAGTATACTCAGTATACTTTCTGTTGTCTAGATTCACTCACCCTAACATTGTCGATCAGGATACACAAAGTTGGTGGAGTCTGACCATTTCTGTTCTCACCGAGACTTTAACACTCCGTACACTGATATCATGAGCTTAAAGGTGTTTTCCAGCTGTGTCTGAGTTCAAAATAACAGAGATTCTTACCAGGATGATCAGGATAGATGGCGTTTATGCTCTCTGAAACAACAACAACACTTCATTTAGAAAATCTTCAACAGAAATGATGCCGACGATCAGCCCTGCTGGGGGGCACTAATTCTGCCATGTTTGTATCAGGTATGTCTCAGTTTCATGGATGTGCTCCACGTGAGCAGAAAAGTAATTCAAGGTTTCACTTGACAGTTTTTAAGCAGTCAGGGTTAGACTTTGTGTTTGCACAACTGTTCTCTGATTCATCACCTGCCTCTACATGCATTCTCTTCCACTTAACCTTATCAGGGTCATGAGGGAGCCTATTCCAGCTGTCATTGTGTGAGAGGCGATATAAACCCTGGACAGGTCGCCAATCTGTTTCAGGACTAACATATAGAGGCGGACAACCATTCGCACTCACATTCCCACAGTCATCAATAAACCCCACTAACTGCATGTCTTTGGACTGTAGGAGGAAGCTGGAGTATCCAGAGAGACAAACATGGGGAAAACATGCAAACTCCACACAGAAACTCAGGAGTCAAACTCAGGACCCTCTTGCTGTGAGGCAAGAGTGCTAACCACCACCTCCTGGTGTTACAATATTTAAAATAATAAATATTCTTCATATAAAACCAAAGAACTGAGTCATTTTATTCGAGAAATTATTCACACCCGAACCCCACACATACTAACCTGTAGGAGCTTCATCAGATGTAGAATCTTTGTCTGACAGAGAGAGGTAAAATATTATACATGTGAGACAAAAACAGGTGAGATAGTACAGAGATGAAATAGAGACAGGTGAGAAAGCACAGAGGTATTTACCTGTCGATGTGGCATGTATTCCAGCATCTGCAAAGTGAAGAAACACTTTCATGAGGACAGGCAGGTTCATCAGTGACATTTTACTCAGATTGTCATTCAGAAGAGACAGATGACTTTTAACCCCACCGCTGGAGTCGATGTCTCCCTCAACCAGCACGATGAACAGAGAGAACAGAAGAACAACGTTCCTGCAACAAAAATACAACATTCAGTTTGACTTCCTGAGGCAAAAAAGGCATTTAAGCCTCATTTTGGTGCAAAGTCAGAAACCTTTAAATCTGGGATGAATCTGTTTAAGTTTCACTTCAGTGTGACCTCTGAAATTTAATGCTTCAAAATAACTGGCCTAAAAACTGCCCTGATTTGTTTTGAAGGTGGCACTGGGGATAAACGAGTCTGATTCTGCTGTTTTCATTGTTTTTACTGGGATCAGATTAGCTTCAGGAAAAATATACATGTATTGATTCAACATTTGAAGAACAAAAACACAAATCAGGGATATTTTTTCTTGCAGGTCAAACTAAGAAATGCATCTGTTTTAAGCTTTCAGCTAATCAGCTGTCAGACCATCATTATCTGTGATGTAACACGAGTGATTTGAATAAATTCTTTAAATGCTTGTTTTAAATTAAGCTAACTGTAATTCAGTTTTCTTTAGAGCAGTAAAAAGTTTATAAGCTCAGCTTTTACAATTAAAATGAAAAAGAGAAACAAAAAAAAAATTTAAAACTCATTTTCAATATAATATGTTTTAATGTAAATTTTATAACACATGCTTTTATTTTATTTTGGATGTACAGGTGCAGAAAAAATGTTTTCTTCTTGCATTCTGAAATTTTAAAAAGCAATAAAAGTTGTTAACCCTGTTATACACTCTATATAATAATTACATGTTAATTTATATTAAAATTGTTTTATGTAATTTGTAGGAATGCAATTTCAAACTCAAAGAAGAACATTAACACAGAGTAATGAAGAGCTGAAACAAGCAGGAAGCTTCAAGAATATATCCTGATATTATTGATTAATGTTTCACTCTGTAGACTAAACAATAAAAACACACTGAGACGAGAGGATGGACGTACCTGTTGAGCATAGTGATGTGATGTCAGACAGGGGATCAGTACAGGTAGGCAGACGGTTGACTGTTTACAGTACTTCAGTGTTTCCCTGCAGGAATCGTCAGGTTCTGAGATTCTGCAGCAGTTTATATATCGACCTAAATGTCAGAGTGTGTGTGCGAGAGTTTCAGGTTACTGCGTTAAAGACAGGAAGAGGAAGACTCCCAACCAGGTGAGTTTTTCTGAATGTATGAGGACCATGAGTCTGACACTGGTGACCAAAAGTCTGGAAATGTTGATTTGACTGAAATTTGACAACCTTTATTAATTCACATTATTTCAAAGAGACAGTGTGTGTGTGTGTGTGTGTGTGTGTGTGTGTGTGTGTGTGTGTGTGTGTGTGTAGAGAGAGAGAGAGTGAGAGACAGAGGGACACACACACTGGCCACATTTCACTCAGACACTGAGATCCTCCAGTAGAACCTGAACAATAGTGAGAGCAGAACAACAATGCTTCACTTGAAACCTGGCCCACAGACCAGGACCCCCTCAGTCTTGACCCACTACATATGAGAACCCCCTTAAATGTAACCCATTACAGACCAGGACCTTCTTAAACCAAACCAACTATAGACAAGGAACCCCCTCAGACTTAACCCATTACAGTCCAAGACCTCCTCAATTCAATTCGGTTATCTGAGAAGCTTCTTCAGGTCTAACAGTTGATGTAAAGTCCCATTTCACCTCACTTCACTATTTCACCTCAAGTTGGCCTGTGATCATGATGGTCATGTGAGCCATTAGGGTTACATGGATGCGGCAGTTTAATCATCTGGATAACCCTCTAATGTATCCACCACCCCCTCAAGTGTCCTCACAAGGACAGCTACAGAAACGTGTGTGTGTGTGTGTGTGTGTGTGTGTGTGTGTGTGTGTGTGTGTGTGTGTGTGTGTGGTATTTGGCTATCAAAGGTTCTTCTGTCTGAAAATGTCTTTCTTTGTAAATGGAGACTTGGCTGAAGGGCTGAAGAGGCTTTTTAAAGCAGCACTGCTTCTTTCAGCCTCTGCTGCAGCTTTGAAACACTGTAAGGTCAGATTTACATGTTTATAGAGCCTCCATCCATTAATCAGTCCACCTATCCTTTCTTTTATTCATCTCTCCATCCTCTGTCTTTCTAACAGCATCCCACAGGAGAGAGGACGACCTGAAATAGAAAGGAGCTGTAGGAAGCACATTGTACTCTAAACACAGGCATATATCTGGGAATTAGTTTGAGCCACTTTAACCCAAAGTGTGGGCATCAGAACCACTAGAAACCAGCAGAGACAGAAACTGATTGAAACTGTCAGTAAAAGCCCAAATAAACCCTCACAGATGTCAATTCACACTCAGTTATTTATCTATACAAGTTTCACATAGCGACTTATTATGTGTAACGCACATGTGCTTAATCAGAAGTACCTGCCTATTATATTCACGGTATTCATTCGTTTTGTCTTTAAGGATTTGCTAGCTTAACATAGCTATTAGCTTAGCTCCTTATATTCCTTCGACCTGCAGGAATATACAGAAACTGTCATTGCCTATATCTCAAAGTGTATTGATGATGTCACAGCGACCAAGACTATCACTGTCTGGGCCAACCAGAAACCATGGCTCACAGGTGAGGTCTACAGGCTTCTGAGGGTGAGAAATGTGACCTACAGAGTCAGGGATGAGGTGAGCCTAAAAATAGCAAGGGCAAACCTGTCACGTGACATCAGAGAGATGAAAAGGCAGTACTACAGGACCATTTTAATTTCCAGTGATTGCAATTTTCAACTGCCCTTCACTCAGCCCTCACACATCGGGACACAAGAGACTCATATGTTAGAATGCTGTTCATAGTCTTCAGTTCAGCATTCAACACGATCATTCCCCACCAACTCATTCACAAACTGGATCTGGTGGGGATCAGCACCTCACTTTATGCACACATCCTAGGGGAGTCCCTGTATTCAGTGTTCTTATGCTGGAGGTGTTGCTGCCCACCCGTACTGGCTGCTGGATTTCCTGACAGGAAGACCGCAAATTTGCCAATGACTCAACTGTGGTAGGTCACATCAGCAACAACAGTTGTTCATTGCAGTTTTTTTCCAACTCAGGAGCATTGCTAAACTCAAAAATGTCATCTAAAGACCTGGAAACAGTTATCCATGCCTTCATATCATAGTCTTGGCTACTGTAACTCTCTCTATTTAGGCATCTGTCACTCAGGATTGTCCCGCTTGCAACTCGTTCAAAATGCAGCCGCGAGGATCCTGACGGGGACCAGAAAGAGAGAGAATATTACTCCGATACTCTCCATGGCTCCATGGCTTGGCTCCTGGTTACATTTCAGATCTCCTTAGCCTGCACCTACCCACTATAACTCTGTGTTCCTCCAGTCAGATGCTTTTATTGGTTGCACGCTCCCAGTTAAAATCTAGAGGTGACAGGGCTTTCTCCAATGCCGCTCCGAGACTCTGGAACAGTCTTCCCTCTTTTATAAAGTCCTCTTCCTATTTGGAAATCTGCAAAACAAATTTGAAGACCTACGTATTTTCAAAGGCTTTTGTATCTCTGTACCACTTTTATTCAGTTTTAGCTATTCCAGTGTTTTATCTCATTGGATGATATATGCATGTGTATACGTATACATATACTTTAAGTTCACGTATGTGTGCTTGTGTGTGAATGTGTACACTTTTGTATATGTATGTGCGTGTACATATATATTTCTACAAACAAGTTTATATAAGAGTCTGCCTCGGCGTGTGTGTGTATATGGATGTCTCACATACATTTTTACAATGTTTTTTTATCTTATCTATTTTAATTCTTTTTTCATCTGATTATATTCTCCCTCTGTTCAGCACTTTGGGCGACACTTAATGTCTTTTAAATGTGGTGGCTGAGTGGTGCAGGGACAACAACCTTTCCCTGGATGTGGAGAAGACTAAGGAGATCATCATAGACTTCAGGAGAGTTTACACTCTGCACACCCCACTAACCATTAATGGTGCTGCTTTGGAGAGGGTAAGCAGCACCAACTTCCTGGGTGTGCACATCTCAGAAGATCTCTCCTGGTCAAAGAACACGGCATCACTGGTCAGTAAAGCACAACAACAACTCTAGTCCCTTCACAGAATAAAGAGCCTCCGGGCTAGAACCAGCAGACAGATAGACAACTTCAACCATCAGGCTGTCAGGATGCTGAAAATTCTCTCCTGCTCTATCCCTTTTGAATGGCCACTCCCGAGAACCCTCAATGTCTAGATGTATTTAAAATTAAGAGGTGGACACCAGCACCAGAGGTGAGGCTGGATAAGCGGACCATCCTCTGAATGCTAGGCCCTTTCTGTATGTGATCATTTTTTGCTTTTTTGCTGTTTTCTTTCCACGCAGAGTGTACAGTGGACGCTAATGTTTTGTCACTTTTTTGGAATCAAACTAAAAGTAATGTCAGTACTTCCAAGCTTTTCATGCTTTTGCAAAGATGCTTTCTTTCATTATCAGTAGTTCTCATCGCGCTGATTTATGTTCAAGGGGTCTCCTTTCTCATAAGTTTAATTCTATTTACTACCATAATGCTGTTAAATTGGGGTGCAACATCCTCATAACTTGACAGACTGGCAGCTGCAGTCACGGAGAAACTTGTGTATCTCTTTTCGGGAATGGCAGATTGAGCGGGGATGCTGAGAGGTTCAGGGTTTACGTTACAAAACCACTGAGAGCCTATTCTTCAAAAAGTGTGCACTTTTTTAGTAAGTTAAATGTGTTTGTAAGCTAATCCATAACTAAGGTCCTTAGCTAGGTCATGAGACCTAGCTAGCTATCCAATATCTTCACTCATTGTAATAACTCCAAAACAAACTGATGAAAACAGTACAAATGTACTGAGTACCACAAAAGTACCACATGATATGCTGTCAGTGAAAGCTGCAGCTGTTTCATTGATAAAGTTAAAGACAAAAAGTCAAAGGGATTAATCATCAATGTAACTATGTTACTATATGTCAGCATTAACAGTACCTCAGTTTAGTGTTTCAGAAAGCTCCTGATCTCAGACCTGCAGAGCTTCTGTTTTAAGCACTGAATGTAGTCGCATGAAGAGCACATGAGATTTTCTCTGACACAATTAAATAAAACCTGATGAAGGTCAAAGGTTGTCACTTGTATGGTGCACTCAAAACTTGTGATCTGGAATTATATCACTGTTTTTTTGCCAATATTGTGTTATTTACCATAAAGTAATTTAGAGTCATGGTGGTGAAGATGAAGAGTCCTGCTTGATCCCTGCAATGAGCTTCAGTGTTCCTGATGTTTCTAGAATGATGCCTTTCTCAGTGGGTCAACAGAACATCTGGCACAGGACAGGTGTGATGAAAGAAAGGGAAGAAGTTTCTCCAAACCCCTGGACCCACAAAACCCAGCTTGGTCTTCATGGTCCCCCTCACTAGTTTTCCCCCAGGGTGGATGTAGCTATCGATAATAATGTGCACTCTATTATTAAATGAAAAGAACAAATTCCACTTCTATGAAACCTGCTGCTGTTGTTTTAATTTAAAGTTACCAGACTATAGAGTGCTCTGTGAGTTTAATAGATCTAAAACGGTTTAAATCTTCAGTTTTAAATCATCCTCACTCTCATGTTAAAATCTAAAAGGACCACATTACATTTTTGATATTAACAGTAACTCCGGGCCTCTGTGGAGTGTACTTTGTCTAAAAATGGAAAACAAAAACGAATGAGTGCCGAATCATTCTTCAGGCATGTGATTCTGGTAACCACATTGTTCTGGTCTTGCTTTCTTTGCTGCGAAGTCAAAGCTGCTGTCTTTGACACAGTAGACCACAATATTGTAATATCTCGATTAAATGATGTAGTGTCATGGTCCTGAGTCTGTGGCTCAGTGGTTTTGGTTTTGGTTATTATTACCTTGTGTTTAAGGTTACTTCTTGTTTTCATGTTCTTTGGGGTTGGGTTTTGGTTATATTTTGAGCTCCTTCTGTTCTGTGTCTCTGTGCCTGCCCTGGTCCCATGTCTCTGTGTTTCCCCCTTAGTCTGTGTCTGTAAGTCCATTCTGTGCATTTCAATGTTTTACTTTGAAAGTCTGTGTCTCAGGTTAATGTATTCTGTTTTGTTTCCCTCAGTCTCGTCAGGTTTGATTGCTCCCCTTGTGTGTCTCATTTCCTTGTTACGGCCTTTTGCATTTAAGCCCTGTGTTCTGTGCTTAGTTTCGGGTCGTCGGTGTCTCATCCCTGGAACTGGAAGCTGTTTTTCTTCGTGTCTCAGTTTATCATTCCTCAGTTTAGTGTAATATTTTGTATCGCCGTTAAGTCTGCAATAAAGCAGTTTTTTTGAGTTTAGTTCTGCTTCTGTGAGTCTGCACTTGGGTCTTTTCCTGTCTGCACATAGCAATTATGTGGCATGTAGTGGGTATTGGATTAGGTCTTATTTGGTAAAAAAAACTTTCTGTCAGCCTTCTCAGTTCCGAATCATCTTCTGCTTCTCTGTCATGCGGCGTCCCACATGGCTCAATTTTAGGGCCACTGCTGCTTTTACTGTATTTATTGCCTCTGGTTCCATCCATGGGATCTCTTTTCATTGTTATGCTGATGACTGCTAAATTTATTTTTCCACCAAAGCAAAAGTTTAGCATCTCCATAAAACCTCTCTTGACATTTAGATGACATTAAAGCTTGGTTGGGTTTAACTTTTTAATTTAATTTTAATGAGGAGAGCACAAGGACAGACATAAAGAGGACAGATCAGGAGGGTCTGGTTGCTTGGCCAAAAGTAATACGTTTCAAACAAAAGGGGGAGACATAGAAGGGGGAGACACCACAGGAGGATTGGAGGACTGATGACACATGTGGTTTAAAGACTGTGATTTTCTTGAGGTTACCTCTGGCATCCACCACCAGGTTTGGATATTCTAGTGGGGGACATAATTATTTTATCTCCTGCTGAAATTTTGTTCACTTACAAAGTAATACATAGTCTCTAATTTTTGGTAATTACATTTTAATGGAGAGAGGCAGAATATCAGCCACAAATTCTTAAAAAGAAAAACAAATTACATGCTTCTCTGGTGTCCTGGATTGTGGATTACCTGACAGGAAGACCACAACATGTGTGTCTTCCACATTGTGGATCTGACAAGGTAATCAGTAACACAGGGGCACCACAAGGGACTGTCCTCTCCCCCTTCCTCTTCACCCTCTACACCACAGACTTCAGCCACTGCACAGAGAAATTCCATCTTCAGAGGTTTTCCGATGACTCTGCGGTGGTTGGATGCATCAGCAATGGTGATGAGTAAGAGTACCAGGCTGTGGTTGACTCCTTTGTCACGTGGTGTGAGCAGAATCATCTGTAGCTCAATGTGGCAAAGACCAAGGAATTGATTGTGGACTTTAGGAAGACCAGGAAAACCTTGACCCCTGTTTCAATCCACGGGGTCAATGTGGACATTGTGAAGGACTATAAATATTTTGGAGTATACAGATAATAAACTGGACTGGGTTAAAAACACCACTGCGTTTTACAGGAAGGGCCGGAGTCGTCTCTATTTTCTGAGGCAGCTGAGGTCCTTCAACATCTGTCAGACAATGTTCCGTATTTTCTGAGTCTGTTGAGGCCAATGCGATCCTCTATGCTGTTGCATGCTGGGGCAGGAGGTTCAGGGTCGCAGATGCCAACAGACTAAATAAACAGATCTGTAATGTTGTGGGGATGGAGCTGGACTGCCTTAGGTTGATGTTGGAGAGGCAGATGTCATTCAAGATAAAGACAATGTAGGATAATACCTGCCATCCACTCCATGACATGCTGGCTAGCTACAGGAGCATGTTCAGTGAGAGACTAAGATTACCAAAAAGCACCACTGAACGACACAGGAAATCATTCCTGCCCGTGGCCATCTCCCTGTACAACTCCTCCATCTAATACACTGTAAACACTGCAATAGTTACGCCCTTTTTGCACACGCTGTTTGTACTCAGTAATATTCCGGTCAATATTATTGATATTTATTATATGTATTTTTTATCTGTCAATCCTTGATATTTATTATTGAGTGATTTGTTTATATTGTGTTATTTCTTAAATTTGTAAATCTGTAACATATTGTATGTTTAAATAGTTTAGTCTGTTTCTGTTACTGTATTGGAGCAACTGCAACCCACATAATTTCATTAGGATTAATAAAGTATTCTGATTCTGTTTCTGATTCCCTCACAGGAGAAAGCTTAGTGGGTGAGCAGGCAGCCATATGCCACATAGTCAGAATTCAGCAGCCTGGGTTTGAGTCTGACCTAAAGTCCTTTGCTGCATATCTTGTACCAAAAACATAATATTCGGAAGGCTCCTGGAGTCACAGGAGCACACAAACTCTGCCACTATGACAAGGTGTTTTGTTTTGCTTTTAAATTTTGTTATTTTTCTTATATCGTAGGGTCTTTACTCTCTGCTCTACTGCTATCTGTATTTTCAATAGTCCTCATTAGATGTTTCCTGTGTATCAGACCTTTCTCCACATTCTCTCTCAGAAAACTGTCCCTCTTCTGTCTCATTGTGAGGTTACATGTCAACTCCTGGAGCTAGATGTTGGGGCTAACTTGTGCGTCACAGGACAAAAGCAGACTGACCTTACAAGGATGTGTGTTCTTTTCATTAAGGTGAAGAATTCAGACTGTTATTAGTCTCCTGGATTACTGCTAACTGATCTTTAAAGTTCAGGTGGATGACAGAGAGCCAGCACAGCAATAAGTCTCACCTCTCAGATCGCCATCAGCAGGATGAATTACAGGCATACCAGACAGGATCACTACATGAAACTGATCCCAGATCAGCTGATATCAACCCGAAGCACACTGTGTCTGTCTGCGTCAATTCATCCAACCTGAAAGTCATGTTCAAAACACAAGCTGCATCAGTAACACACATTAGCATAGACACAGGTTGATATGAGCTACTCAGTGAAGGTGACCTCTGACCTTTTACATGTGTCGTCATCACTGCAGCATTTGTGTGAAAATAAGTTTTGAATAGTGCATCCTCCGAGAGGCCAAGACGCTTTCACCACATCTGAATAAATTCCCTGAGGATGTTCCTGAGGTAGTTTATTCAAGAAAGAAAGCTCTATTGTCATATAATTTGCTGTGTGATTATCCATTAATATTGGATTGTGGGTAATTTTGTGTGGTTTGATCCAAAAAGGCTTGTGTGGACATTTGAACTGACCTCTATTCTAAAACACATCTGATCTTTCTGATTCAGTCTTTGTGCAAACGTTTCTCTATAAACAAGCAGACAAAAGATTCAAATGTCACAATGACAGTTTTTTAAGGCAGTTTGTGTTTTCACGCTGCAACAAATACAAATGTCCGAAACATCACATCGTTGACGGAGGATGCCATGATAACAACTCTTCATAATAACAGCTAACAGCTCTTCATACAACCCTCACACATTTAATTCAATTCAACTTTATTTATATGGCGCCAAATCACAGCAACAGTCGCCTCAAGGCGCTTCATATTGTACAGTAGATCCAACAATAATAGATACAGAGAAAAAACCAACAATCATATGACCCCTATGAGCAAGCACTTTGGTGACAGTGGGAAGG
>NW_024582981.1:95787-100649 GCF_018398535.1 Haplochromis burtoni | reverse complement strand
TCTAAGTGAATATCAGTGGTACTAAGAGTAGCTGTAGATAATATTACATCTGTGGAATGATTATTGGTAATTTTTTTCTCTAATGATTAAAATTTTATTTGTGAAGAAGTTCATAAAGTCATTACTACGGTAGTTAATGTTAAAGGGATGGTTGGCTCAAAAGAGCTCTGACTTTTTGTCAGCCTGGCTACAGTGCTGAAGAGAAACCTGGGGTTGTTCTTATTTTCTTCAATCAGTGATGAATAGTAAGATGTTCTGTCTTTGCGGAGGGCTTTCTTATAAAGCATCAAACTATTTCTCCAGGCTAAATGATGATCCTCTAAATTTGTGACACGCCATTTCCTCTCCAGCTTACAAGTTATCTGCTTTAAGCTACGTGTTTGAGAATTATACCACGGAGTCAGGTACTTTTTCTTTTTTTTTGACATTAAAGTTTTTATTGATTTTGAAGTTTTTTTGGAAACGTATACTTAAACCTGTGTAATAGGGAAAGAAAGAAAAAACAACAAACAAACAAACAAACAAAAAACACAAGAAAACTGCTGGTGTGCACCCGTCCCCCCTCCCCTTAAAAATCTAAGAGAAAGGAAAGAGAAACTAACAGCGGGTTCCAAGAGAAGAAACACAGAAACGGGCAAATAAAAATGACGGTAAAGTAACATTATTAACAATGTATTTGGACCGGTGGTCACAGTTAATAATCATTGAGATTATGATATTAGGGTCATGATTTCCTGTTTGCTTCAGATAGCTCCAAAAGTAGTCCCAATGTTTATCTTTGTCTTCTGTATCATTTTTAAGTTTATTCAGCATGGACTCATAGGAAGCAGTCTCTGCCATTGCTCTGATCCAGTCTTTTAGCTCAGGACGTACTGTAGTCTTCCAGTGCCGAAGGATAATCCTTGATGCGGTTACTAGTCCAACCATAACCGTGAAAATATTATTATAAATTCTTGGAATATGAGAACGGTCTCCTAACAAACACAATTCAGGAGTTAAAGGCATTTCTAATCCTGACCAACCTTTTAAAAGTGTGATGACTTCCTTCCAAAAAGGAGCTATAAGGGAACATTCCCAAAAACAATGTAGGAAAGTCCCCGGCTCAACTTTTGCATTTCCAACAGAGATTGTCAGGCATAAGCTTCATACGGTGTAATCTTGTTGGAGTATGATAATATCTATGCAAAATTTTATATTGTATGCATTTGCTCCTCGCCTCCTTAGCATAAAATGCCCATCCATTTTTCGTTTGGAATTGGTGCATTTAAATCTTTCTGCCACAAAGTTTTAATATTTGAACATTCCCCACTTCTATTATCATTTACCAACCTATAAAAACATGATGCTGTGTGGCTTATGCCTGACTATCTCTGTTGGAAATGTAAAATTGAGGCGGGGACTTTCCTACATTGTTTTTGGGAATGTTCCCTTATAGCTCCTTTTTGGAAGGAAGTCGTCACACTTTTAAAAGGTTGGTCAGGATTAGAAGTGCCCTTAACTCCTGAATTGTGCTTGTTAGGAGACCGTTCTCATATTCCAAGAATTCATAATAATATTTTTACGGTTGTTATGGTTGGACTGGTAACTGCATCGAGGATTATCCTTAGGCACTGGAAGACTACAGTACGTCCTGAACTGAAAGACTGGATCAGAGCAATGGCAGAGACTGCTTCCTATGAGTCCATGCTGAATAAACTTAAAAATGATACAGAAGACAAAGATGAACATTGGGACTACTTTTGGAGCTATCTGAAGCAAACAGGAAATCATGACCATATTATCATAATCTGAAGGATTATTAACTGTGACCACTGGTCCAAATGTTATTACTTTACCGTCAATTTTATTTGCCCATTTCTGTGTTTCTTCTCTTGGAACCTACTGTTAGTTACTCTTTCCTTTTCTTAGACTTTTAAGGGGGGGGTGCACACCAGCAGTTTTCTTGTGTTTTTTTTGTTTGTTTGTTTTTTTTTCTTTCTTTCCCTCTTACACAGGTTTGATTATCTTGTTAATAATTTCACCTCCTCACTACGTACGACTCTGGATACTGTAGCTCCTGTGAAAACTAAGGCCTCAAATCAGAAGTACCTGACTCCGTGGTATAATTCTCAAACACGTAGCCTAAAGCAGATGACTCGTAAGCTGGAGAGGAAATGGCGTGTCACAAATTTAGAGGATCATCATTTAGCCTGGAGAAATAGTTTGCTGCTTTATAAGAAAGCCCTCCGCAAAGCCAGAACATCTTACTATTCATCACTGATTGAAGAAAATAAGAACAACCCCAGGTTTCTCTTCAGCACTGTAGCCAGGCTGACAAAAAGTCAGAGCTCTTTTGAGCCAACCATCCCTTTAACGTTAACTAGTAATGACTTCATGAACTTCTTCACAAATAAAATTTTTATCATTAGAGAAAAAATTACCAATAATCATCCCACAGATGTAATATTATCTACAGCTACTCTTAGTACCATTGATGTTAAGTTAGACTCTTTTTCTCCAATTGATCTTTCTGAGTTAACTTCAATAATTACTTCCTCCAAACCATCAACGTGTCTTTTAGACCCCATTCCTACAAAACTGCTCAAAGAAGTCCTGCCATTAATTAATTCTTCGATCTTAAATATGATCAACCTATCTCTAATGATCGGCTATGTACCACAGGCCTTCAAGCTGGCTGTAGTTAAACCTTTACTCAAAAAGCCATCTCTAGACCCAGCAGTCTTAGCTAATTATAGGCCAATCTCCAACCTTCCTTTCATATCAAAAATCCTTGAAAGAGTAGTTGTCAAACAGCTAACAGATCATCTGCAGAGGAATGGTTTATTTGAAGAGTTTCAGTCAGGTTTCAGAGCTCATCACAGCACAGAAACAGCTTTAGTGAAGGTTACAAATGATCTTCTTATGGCCTCTGACAGTGGACTCATCTCTGTGCTTGTCCTGCTAGACCTCAGTGCAGCGTTCGATACTGTCGACCATAATATCCTATTAGAGCGATTAGAACATGCTGTAGGTATTACAGGTACTGCACTGCAGTGGTTTGTATCATATCTATCTAATAGACTCCAGTTTGTGCATGTAAATGGAGAGTCCTCTTCACACACTGAGGTTAATTATGGAGTTCCACAGGGTTCAGTGCTAGGACCAATTCTGTTTACATTATACATGCTTCCCTTAGGCAGCATCATTAGAAGACATAGCATACATTTTCACTGCTATGCAGATGACACCCAGCTCTATCTGTCCATGAAGCCAGATAACACACACCAATTAGTTAAACTGCAGGAATGTCTTAAAGACATAAAGACCTGGATGGCCGCTAACTTTCTGCTTCTTAATTCAGATAAAACTGAGGTTATTGTACTCGGCCCTGAAAATCTTAGAAATATGGTATCTAACCAGATTCTTACTCTGGATGGCATTACCTTGGCCTCCAGTAACGCTGTGAGGAACCTTGGAGTCATTTTTGACCAGGACATGTCCTTCAACGCACATATTAAACAAATATGTAAGACTGCTTTCTTCCATTTGCGCAACATCTCTAAAATTAGAAATATCCTGTCTCAGAGTGACGCTGAAAAACTAGTTCATGCATTTATTACTTCCAGGCTGGACGACTGTAATTCATTATTATCAGGATGTCCAAAAAACTCGCTGAAAAGCCTTCAGCTAATCCAAAATGCTGCAGCAAGAGTCCTGACAGGGACTAGAAAGAGAGAGCATATTTCTCCTGTTTTGGCTTCCCTTCATTGGCTTCCTGTTAAATCCAGAATTGAATTCAAAATCCTGCTCCTCACATACAAGGTCTTAAATAATCAGGCCCCATCTTATCTTAATGACCTTGTAGTACCATATCACCCTATTAGAGCACTTCGCTCTCGCTCTGCAGGCCTACTTGTTGTTCCTAGAGTATTTAAAAGTAGAATGGGAGGCAGAGCCTTCAGTTTTCAGGCCCCTCTTCTGTGGAACCAGCTTCCAGTTTGGATTCGGGAGACAGACACTATCTCTACTTTTAAGATTAGGCTTAAAACTTTCCTTTTTGCTAAAGCATATAGTTAGGGCTGGACCAGGTGACCCTGAATCCTCCCTTAGTTATGCTGCAATAGACGTAGGCTGCCGGGGATTCCCATGATGCATTGAGTTTTTCCTTTCCAGTCACCTTTCTCACTCACTATGTGTTAACAGACCTCTCTGCATTGAATCATATCTGTTATTAACTCTCTGTCTCTCTTCCACAGCATGTCTTTATCCTGTCTTCCTTCTCTCACCCCAACCAAGTCGCAGCAGATGGCCCCGCCCCTCCCTGAGCCTGGTTCTGCCGGAGGTTTCTTCCTGTTAAAAGGGAGTTTTTCCTTCCCACTGTCACCAAAGTGCTTGCTCATAGGGGTCATATGATTGTTGGGTTTTTCTCTGTATCTATTATTGTTGGATCTACTGTACAATATAAAGCGCCTTGAGGCGACTGTTGCTGTGATTTGGCGCCATATAAATAAAGTTGAATTGAATTGAATGTGTGAGGGTTGTATGAAGAGCTGTTAGCTGTTATTATGAAGAGTTGTTATCATGGCATCCTCCGTCAACGATGTGATGTTTCGGACATTTGTATTTGTTGCAGCGTGAAAACACAAACTGCCTTAAAAAACTGTCATTGTGACATTTGAATCTTTTGTCTGCTTGTTTATAGAGAAACGTTTGCACAAAGACTGAATCAGAAAGATCAGATGTGTTTTAGAATAGAGGTCAGTTCAAATGTCCACACAAGCCTTTTTGGATCAAACCACACAAAATTACCCACAATCCAATATTAATGGATAATCACACAGCAAATTATATGACAATAGAGCTTTCTTTCTTGAATAAACTTT
>NW_024582981.1:94422-95762 GCF_018398535.1 Haplochromis burtoni | reverse complement strand
CTTCATACGGTGTAATCTTGTTGGAGTATGATAATATCTATGCAAAATTTTATATTGTATGCATTTGCTCCTCGCCTCCTTAGCATAAAATGCCCATCCATTTTTCGTTTGGAATTGGTGCATTTAAATCTTTCTGCCACAAAGTTTTAATATTTGAACATTCCCCACTTCTATTATCATTTACCAACCTATAAAAACATGATGCTGTGTGGCGCTCCTGAGGCATATTTATAAAATTTAGAACAAGATTTTCATGTCCCCTTTTGAACTTCGACGTCACAGTGTCTAATTTGCAAATATCTCCAAAAATTTTCCTTCCTACCTCTAGTCATACCTCTTACGCAATGTGCACTACCACTGATCACTTGCTCGTTATATTGCACCTGCTCCCTTATATGGCATATATAATTTGTATATAACTTGTACATACCTGTGTAGATTCTATGTTATTACATAACATTCCCTGTGTAGGCACCTCTTAAACTGTATTTTCTTTCTCCTTCTAAAGGAACTTTAATGTTTTCATTCTATTCTATTTATCGGTCTTTCATGAGCAGCATACAGATCATTATCAGATATTTAAATTAATACTTTCATTTTCTAAGTAAATTCAAATTAAATTAATCACATAACAAGGTGCTTTAACTCTTTAACTCAATGGAGCTCCGAAGGATCAGACAATTGATTCTGAACAGCTGTGAAGGGTTCACTGCACCACATACTGGAGGTTTGCAGTCACTACACCAGAGTTTGAAAAATACACAAAAAATTGTCACACCAGCTTTAGTGTTTAAATTTTAAGTTTTACTGAGTGAATATGTCCATATGGAACAACTCCAGCAGTAAAATGAGGCCAGCACAAAATGATAAGGCTGCAGACTGCTCTAAACCCTAATTTCATCATTTCTTTCTACTCTTGGACCTGTATGATGTCGTACAGAGGACACAGAAGATCCACCTTTTTTCTAAACCTGTATGTAAGGAGCAACCAACTGTCTTAAAAGCAGAGGTGCTAAAATTGCTTTTAACTGAGTGGACACAGCTATGCCCAATGTGAGATAAACTAGGACTATTTTGATCTGTGAATAATCAAAAGCTGCTCAAGAGAATATGTAGGTGAAAATGAGGAGAATCAGTCCCTTTCAGCATATAATTTATGACTAAGCACTTTCTATGCTTCACTGTACATTTCAAATTTTTAAAAAGTATATATAGTTTCATTTTCTTTTAGAGTCCATGTGAGTATCATAAATAACTGCTGGATAACCGTATACAGGATACACATATACAGTGGGGCAAAAAAGTATTTAGTCAGCCACTGATTGTGCAAGTTCCCCCAC
>NW_024582981.1:58449-93151 GCF_018398535.1 Haplochromis burtoni | reverse complement strand
TTAAAATGATGACAGAGGTCAGTAATTTGCACCAGAGGTACACTTCAACTGTGAGAGACAGAATGTGAAAAAAAAATCCATGAATCCACATGGTAGGATTTGTAAAGAATTTATTCGTAAATTAGGGTGGAAAATAAGTATTTGGTCACCTCAAACAAGGAAAATCTCTGGCTCTCACAGACCTGTAACGTCTTCTGTAAGAAGCTTTTCTGTCCCCCACTCGTTACCTGTATGAATGGCACCTGTTTGAACTCATCATCTGTATAAAAGACACCTGTCCACAGCCTCAAACAGTCAGACTCCAAACTCCGCCATGGCCAAGACCAAAGAGCTTTCGAAGGACACCAGGAAAAGTATTGTAGACCTGCACCAGACTGGGAAGAGTGAATCTACAATAGGCAAGCAGCTTGGTGTGAAAAAATCAACTGTGGGAGCAATCATCAGAAAATGGAAGACATACAAGACCACTGATAATCTCCCTCGATCTGGGGCTCCCACACTGGTGCAAATTACTGACCTCTGTCATCATTTTAAGTGGGGGAACTTGCACAATCGGTGGCTGACTAAATACTTTTTTGCCCCACTGTATATGCAGAGAAGTGTTCAAACGTTAACACAGCCTCGGTCCCATGATCACAGGTGCATAAAGTCCAACACCTCCAGTCTGCCTTTACAGACATTTGTGAAAGAATAGCTTGTTCCAAAGAGCTAACTGAATTTAAGTGTAGCACTATAACAAGATGCTGCTGTTGCAACAAGTCAGTTCAGTTTCGTCCGTCCTAAATGTTCTGGGAACAGCTGTAAGTGCTGTTATTGCAAAGTGGAACCATTTAGGACACAGCAGCTAAGCCATGATGTCTCAGACCACGTAAGTGGGTCACTGCATGCTGAGGCTCAAGTGTGTAAAGTCACAAACACTCCAAATCTCTTTTTTTCACAACAGCACAAAAACTTTGCATCCCCGAAGTATATTTTAAACCTATTATTACTGAAGTTATAATAGGATTATAACATTTGGATTATTATAATTCATTTTATGTGGGAGTCAGTCCGTCATTACTCTCACATCTGCAGCTGATTCAAAATGCTGCTGCACAACTCTTAGAAGGAACTTGCAAAAGAGAGCATAGGTCAGCTGACCAGCTGCTTCTGGAAGTATTGAGATCCAGGAAGAAGCTCAGAGAGAGCAGGGAGTTCTCTGTTGTTGCTCCTAAATTATGGAATAACTTGCCCTTGTACATTAGAGAAACCCCTTCACTGCCAAATTTTATAACATGTCTTACAACCCACTTTTATTCTTCGGCTTTCTACCCCAGCAAGACTCCGTTTTTCTCTTAGTTATCTTACCTTTTTAACTGGCTATCATTTGTATGTTATGCATTTTTATTATTCAGCTTCAGTGTGCAGTACTGTGTCGCTGTGGCTGTTATAAAGTGCTTTATGAATAAGTGTAGCTGTAAATGGCCCAGTACTTTCGTTCATATGTTATAGGTTCAGGTCCAGGTTTTTAGGTGAGAATAAACTGATCCTTAACAGTTTGTTTTATCCACAATACTCAAATCTGTGCCTGTCATAAACTTAACAGAGGTTCAATGAATACCAGAGGCATCACAAAGGGGAAGGAAACGGGGTTTAATCTGCCAGTTACATTTTGCACTTTGGAAATGCAACAGAACAAATTTCAGAGTTACATCAGACAATGAAAAAAAAATTAAATTTTAAGCCAAACTAAAAGATTAACAAATCAAAAATAACCAATTTACCCATCAAAATAAGTAGAGCTACAGTATAATATTCTGTTTGCATTAAATGGCTGTAAATTCTCTGTTTATTGTAACTATCCTGTAATCCAGGGAAATACACGCTTTTTTCCATAATTCAGAAGAACAAAACACAAAAAAGTTTGACAGAAGTTTTGTTTAATTTACAAACAAAACAATCATTTCTTATCAAAAATGACTTAAAGCAACAGAAACACAAATATGAGCTGAAGAACAGTGAGACAAACAGCAGCAGATGAGCGCAGCATCAGGACATCTTCTGGAACACAAACACCAGGTAGATACCTGCAGAGCAAAGACAGATGAGGGTTTTAGTGATCAACAGTTTGTAGATCAATGGGCCCACATATGAATACATATTTTAAAAGTAGATCGAAGACAACAATACTGAAATGTTTTTACAAGCATCAGTTTAAATGTTTCATGTAAACAGCTGATGGAGATGATCAGACTTACTGGTAGCTTCCCACTCAGATCTGCTCAGCGTTCCCTGCACACATGGAAATACAGACAAATGTTGTAAAACTGGGCCGAACACCTGAAACTGTTTTGGGTTTGTTTGTTTTTTTAAACTGAGCTGTGGGGGTAGACGTGGTCGCTCATCTACTAATGGAGAGGTTGGTTGTTCAATCGCATGCTATATATACACTTGGGCGAGATACTGAAACCGAAGCTGCTCCTGATGCATCCATGTGTTAATGTTAAAAAGTGCTTGAATGCATGTGTGTGAATGAGACATGTGGCATAAAGCACTTGAGTGCTCGAGTAGAAAAGTGCTATAAAAACCGGTCCATTTAACATTTACCATCTGAGCACGCTTACCAGGGGAGTTCTGACGTCGGCTCGGTCACAGTGCTCTTTAGCATGACAGTATTCCTCTGCACTGTCTGAGGCTTGAAGACCATCCTCACTGGGAAATGGCTGAAAGCAAAACAAACTCTTAAAAAGACAGTAAGTAGTGACAGGTTAAAAGAAAAACCTGGACCTCTGAGCTACAGTGACAGACTCTGCTGGTTCTGATGTGTTTTCTTTATCCTCTGATCAAACACTACTATGAGATGAATTGTTCTATTTATCCACAAGACACAGGACCACACTAATGTTTATGTGGATTTATTGGAGCAAAATATCGCCACACATCTAGCAAAACAGTAAAGCAGTGAACTTTTTTTTAACAAAGCAAACAAAAAAGAAAAAAACCCAGTTCATCCACTGTGTGCAGAGGAGTGAAGCTATTCTTAAGGCTTGAGAAGGTGAAATGCCTCACTGAAAGGATAAGTGGGTCCTTTCCTTTAATTTGTCACCATTTGGATCTGTGTCCAAAAATAACATGCTTAAATGTTGTTAACTCCATATCTAGTTTGTCTTCTGGTCACATCATTATTGTAAAAATAAGAAAAATGAACTGAGAAATCATAGTCAGTATTTCAGTTTTAATTAATATTCTACCTCCAGAGCCATCATCTTCATCATGAGGCTGCGATGATTCTCCTTCTTCACCTTCTCCTCAAAGAAATCCGCAAATCTTTGTTTCAGCACCAGCTGCATATTGTACTGCTTCGCCATGCTGGGACATAAGAAGTGGAAACAGAGTATCATGAAATATTTTTATAGGAAATTCAGAGTACACGAGCAGATGTTACTGTGAGTACTCTTACTGTTCAAAGAGAGGAAAGTAGACGAGGAACTCTGGAACGTTGACGACTTCCTCGAGGTTAAAGTGATACTGACATCCGAACAGAGGGTAGGAACCTTTGGACTGAAAGGTCACTTTGAAAACCTCATTACCAAATGACAGCGAATCAGATGCCTCCAAACGTTTACTGTTGGGGGGGGGGGCAAGGAAAAGAGTGAAGATGAAGCAGATACTGACTCAGTGAGTTAGTCTTTACATCTGAACATTTCAAAATGTCTAATAGGGTCGGCTCAGCACAGCTTGACTCAGTTTTAAGGTTTTTCATTAGGTGGTCGTACCTGGCACCAGGTACTTTTTTAGTACCTATTTGGCTGAGGTTCAGGGCGATCTGAGGCGATCCAGCCTCAGATCCTTGCTGTAATGACCCCACGCACATTACATGGTACTCGTTTATAATGAAAAGTGACAAAGTCCGGTTGAGCCAAGCTACACAGAGACGGTACTAATGGAAAAAGGCTATAAAAACTCCAAGTTATCTTAATACTTGGAGTTTTCATAGCTCCAATGCCAGGTGGACAACCTGCTTCACCTAATAGGATCATGTGGCTTAGGTGAAGCAGGTTGTCCACCTGGCATGTGGACAGATGTGACTATAAACAATTTACCATAAAAAAGCGCCTTTCATTACACTTAATTGTTTATCTTACACAAGTTCAAAGGCATCTGGCGTTGTACCGATGAAGTACCCTCCAGGTTTAAGACGCTCACAGGCATTTCTCAGCATCATATTAGCCTTCTGCTCACTCTCAAATGAGTAATGATACACAAACTGACAGCTGCAGATGTCGAACATAAGCTCAGCATCATCCAGTTTCTCTGACAACAACTCCTGTAGGTAGAGATAAAAGGTCAGTAACAAATCAAACAATCCAGACTGAGAAAAACCTCACTTTTATTTTTCTTCTTAATTCTGATTTTATATATTCACTTTTATCACAGAATACTCGACTTATTTTTTGTGTGCTGCAGGTCTACCTTTGAACAGTCTGCTGTGATGAATTCAGCAGTGAAGATTTTCTCGTTACGATGACTCTTTTTTTTCATCTCGTCATAACGAATCTGACATTGTTCCACAGAAACCCCTGCAATATCTGAAAATAAACATCTATGTTTATTCATCAAAAATCTCCAGCAACATGCAACAATTAATCTCAATTGTAATGCCTTTTGAGCTGAGGGGCAGTTATAGAGGCAAGAGATGATATGGGCCACCCTCCAGTCGATCCACCGCCCCCAGGAGGTACGGTTGCAGCTGGGTGCAGGGGTGGGTATTTTTGTATCCCCTCAGTTTGTTTCCAGTATGTTTTCGGTGGTGGATGAGAAGGTTCTGACTGTCGTTTGTGCTTATGAACTGAATAACAGTACATAAGCTTAGAGTATACAGCAGGGGTGTCTATCTCCAGGCCTCAGGGGTTGGTGTCCTTCAGGTTTAAGATCTCAACCTGGGTCAACACATCTGAATCAAATGATTAGTTCATTATCAGGCCTAGCTGTGTTTATCAAGGACACATCTAAAACCTGGTACACGGCTTTCTTGGAATCATTGAGTGGATTGCTCCATTTCATGTCAATGGCATCTGTAGAAATATATTTACTTAGAAAAAATTCTAAGTAAATATAAAACGCATTTTTTTAATCCAATGTAAATAACACTGAACTGAATTGACGTGATGACCAGTTATAGAGGACCGAGTGCCAGTTACTTAAGTCAAAAGTGAAGCACAAGTATTAGCTCATACATAGGTGAGATTTTGTGGCAGGTGCTCTCATTTGATCTCAGTGTTGTTTGGCATAATTCATTTCAATTCAATGCCACCAATTTACTGCTATGGAGAGGTTTGTGTGCCCCAGTAGTCCCAGCAGCTATCCTTTTCTTTGTCCCCTGGTAGGTCTCTCCCAAGGCAAATTGGTCCTGGATGAAAGCAATTCATTGGACCCCCATGAGAAATAAAAGAGCAAGACATCTGAGTAACCTGCGCAAGATTGGGTTACTCCAGGGTTATTTCTCCTCACCCTGAAGCCAGGCTTGGTAGGGAGCTTGACAAAGAGCAACTGGTGGCCACGCCTTGGGCCCACTACCTGTAGCAGATACCGTCGTGGTCAGGTATATTGTGTGTCAGGTGGCAGTCAAGGGCGAGGGCCCTGATAGCCCGATACCCAGCTATCAAAGCTGGCTACAGAGATGTGGAACCTGTCCTCTCTGGTTTGGAAGGAGCCTGAGCTAGAGTGTGAGGTTTAGGGACACTGACTAGATATAGTTGGGGTCACGTCATTGCACAGTTTGGGAACTGGAACCAGTGTCCTGGAGAGAATCTGGACTCTGTCCCAGTCAGTGAGGGACGGCACCTGCCTGCCTCAGACAGGCGGTGGGTATTTTTGTATGCCCTCAGTTTGCTCCTGTCCCCCGGGGGTTTTTGTGAGCGAGAGTGTCGTTTCCCTACGCCTTCAGATTGGGGAAAGGGTCCTGACTGTCGTCTGTGCTCATGTGAAGAATGACCCAGTCAAACAGAAGAGGGAGGATGGATGGATGGATGGACAGATGGATAGATGGATAGATGGATGGAGGGTTGGCAGGCAGGTTTGATTTTACACAAAGTTAACATTGACTGTTTCAGGTTAAACAGCAGGATGAGGTGCGTCTTTAGAGGAAGATTTCACTGCTGGTCCTTTACAGTCCTTAAAGCTGTATAGGCATGAAAAGAGTCTGTAGAAATGTGATGTCAAGTTTCATAAACCATAAAAATCAATGAATCAATACCTGCACAGACCAGGTGATCGATTCCTCCTCTTCTCCACTTCAGTAGGTCTCCTCCTTTTCCACAACCAAGGTCCAACACAGACACCTGCTGAGATCCCGCCCCTCTTACCTGCTCCAAGATCTCACCTGTCAATAGAAAAAGACACTAAACTGTAAGAGGATGTAAATATTTTATTTTTAAAGTTGCTTCCACACAAGGTGCTGCAGAAAGAAAATAGGTAAAATCAGAAAAAAAATATAAATAATTATTAAATGGTGAAAGAATAAAAAGTAAAAAGTTTATAAAAATGGTTAAAATACAGTCCAGTAGACTCGGAATAAAAATTATTCTTCCCCCAGTGTTGGACTGTAGCTGGTGATGGTAGTCCTAGTTCAGTTCAAGAGGATCACTCAGAGATCTGGTTCATGAGCAGAACCAGAATGACCAGCTCCAGCACACCATGGAGGAGAGACTCAGAGGAGGTGATGGTAATAATTATTTATTATCATCACAAAGGATGACTTTTATTATTTACCTTAAAAAAAAAAAAAAAAAACTAGGCTACACCTTTCCTGAGAGGGTGGTTTGTGGCTCAGCTGCAATGGAGGGGTGGAGCAGCAGGTTCAAATAGTGTGTGTGGGGGGTGGGGGGTGTCCAAATAGTGCATGCCCTGCTCTGAGTGTCAACCTTTGTATTATTCTGGAGGATTATACAATGCAATTTCCTGACTAACCACCTTGTTCATGACTCACACACTAAAAGAACTGTACTAATTACTGGGTATTAAGTTTTGTTTGGCCAGCATCTATGACCTTCAGACTGACAGGCTGGTGGAACTGCTAAGTAAGACAGAATCCATGATTCGTAAGTTAATTCATGAGGATAAGGAGAAGGTTATCATGAGAGAATTTGCTCCAGGCACGTCAGCAGTGCCTAAATCTAAGATTTATCACCTCAACCTGCTCAAAGATAGGCTGAAATTACTTCTCTGGTGAGCCTGGTGAAGGAAAGAGATGAGTTGGGACCAGCGGTATCAAATTCTATCATTTCCACCTCCTTCCGTTGTGATGACCATCTTGCACAGGCCCAGAGAGTGGATGGTGCTGCAGTGCAACATCGTTTTGTCTGGTTGTACCAGTCTCACAGAGCACTGTTTTGTAGCACACTCTAGTGTGATGGTGCATTCACTACCAGATACTTGAACACACAAGACAAATTGCTCAGAAGGAATTGGCTGAAATACTGAAAATGGGAGTAATAGAAGAGTCATACCAAAAGCAAAAAAAGACTACTAAAGATACAACAATCACTCAACTTACAATGCTGTCTGCGCAGGTCCTTTGTGTTACAGGATGGCAAATAGAAAAGCGTCCTTTTATAGTCTTTTTCTACTCGAGCACTCAAAGTGTTTCATATAACATGTCTCATCCATTCACACCAATCACAGACATAGAAAAAAGTGCTTGTAAGTGCATTTAATCTAACATTCATACACAGCGTCACACTCCCATGAAAGTCATGGTTCAGCATCTTGCCCAAGGACATCTTGGCACACAAACTGGAGCAGCCAGTTTTGGAATCAACAGCCTTATGATTAGTAGATGACCTCCTAAACTACAGTCACCTCTATGTTCATACAAGGCACAGGTGAAACATAAAGGCAAACCTTTTTAAATAAAATAATCAGTCCCTTTCTCTGTTCGATAAAACTGTAGAAAATGAACGAGTTCTCTGGTCCATGTGAAAATAAAAACAATAAACTGGCTTCCTGTAAAAAGTTTACACCAGCCCCTTTGCAAGGTTTAACCATTTATTTTAGTTAAATCTATTAAATCTGTTTTTTAAAAGTTTCTGATCACTTATAAAACACTTTTTTTAAAGGATGAAGGTCATTAATCAGCATGACAACAACAGGCTGCCAAATGAAACATAAAAGGCCAATAATCTGTATTAGTGACTGGTATTATACTCGCTGGATAAATATCACTGCATTGTCATTTTGTTCTGATAATCAGCTTTCTAAATGTTGGATCTGATGTTTGGCCCTAGAGACAACTTATAGCAAAAAATAAACAAAAACAAAACTACGCTCTCATGTTATTATGCATGCGATTGCCGGATGGGTGTTAATTGCTTACAGATCACTATGGATATGTTAAAACTGAGGAAGTGTGGTGTGTTGATCAGAAGCCAGTTACCAATTAGAACACTCTTCAGCCAGTTGTTGAAGTTCCTCATGAAGAAGATTCGGCTTCTGCTACGAGCTGCCCGGCCAACTTCCTGCAGCTGGTTGTAGTGACTTGCCACCTTCACACCGTGATCAAGCACCTGAGAGATCAATTATAGGGATCACTAATAAGGACAGCCTCACAGCAGCTTTAATACCTGCTGATAAATATTTAGATTGTTTTTGTCTGCCTGATCTTTCCGAATTAACTTCAATAATAACTTCCTCCAAATCAACAACGTGTCAATCAAACCTCGTTCCTACAAGACTGCTCAAAGAAGTCCAAAAATTATAAATCTTAAATATGATCAACCCATCTCTTCAAGCTGGCAGTAGTTAAACTGTTACTTAAAGCCGCCACTTGACCTTTTATCTCAAACATTCTTGAAAGAGTAGATGTAAAACAGCTAACTGATCATCTGCAGAGGGATGGTTTAACTAAAAGTTTCAGTCAGGTTTCAGAGATCATCACAGTACAGAAACAGCTTTAGTGAAAGTTACAAACTTTGTGTCTTATGGCCTCTGAGGGTGGACTCATTCTGTGCCTTTCCTGCTAGACCTCAGTCCTTTATTCAATATTGTCAGTGTTGGGAAGGTTACTTTTAAAATGTATTCCATTACAGAATACATGCCCCAAAATGTATTCTGTAACGTATTCCGTTACGTTACTCAATGACAGTAACGTATTCTAAATTCTTTGGATTACTTAATATATTATCATGCTTTTTACAACAACGTGAATGTACTATTGCTGTGTGATTTATTACTGTTACTGAAGGTCCGCGACTCCAAACTGTAGTAAAGGGACCTCTGACTAATACGGCGGGGTCCCTGTTGGCTCGTAGCCGAAAACTAGCTTTACTTTGTTGTGTGGGTCAACTTTTCTTGCGACAGACAGAGAGAGGTGTTGAAAGACTGCTCCAACGGAACTTGTTGTTTTTGGAGGAAAACACGAACACAGTGTACAGTCGAGTCTTAATAGTTTACTTACATCTGGGCTCGTCAGGCTCTCTTCTTGGCTGCAGTGGTTATTATTATATTTACATGCTTCCAGCTCCCGTTTTTCCTCGATGACAACTCCTACCTTTCCACTCCCCTTTTTCTCTCTCCCTCCTCGCGCTCACAGACACATAACGTGTATGGCAGTCCATTCTCCCTGCAGCACGGACTACACTGCCCATGATGCTACATTCTTTAGAGCTTGTAGCATTCTGCCTGTTAGCTTAGCACAACAACAACAACGAAAAGGCGCCCTCTCACCCAGGAAACACACAGTCGCAGAGAGAGAGAGAGAGAGAGCGTCGCCCTGTAACCATGGCAACCGTAACCCTGCCGCCTGGAACAACAGAACGTAGCTGTCAAACAAAACCCAAACAGTCCTGACCCGCGACAAAATGAAACAGGAAAGTACCGCAGTGTAATCCACTTATTTCAACAAAGTAACTGTATTCTGAATACCACCTTTTTAAACGGTAACTGTAACGGAATACAGTTACTCATATTTTGTATTCTAAATACGTAACGGCGGTACATGTATTCCGTTACTCCCCAACACTGAATATTGTTGACAATAATATTTTATTACAGCGATTAGAGCATGCTGTAGGTGTTAAAGGTACTGCGCTGTAGTGGTTTGAATCAATTCAATCTAACAGAGTCCTCTTCACACACTAAGGTTAACTGATACTCTTAACATTATGCATGTTTTCCCTCAGGCAGTCTCACAGAATAGCATAGCAAGTTCAGTCCAATTTTATTTTCATGCGCTAAATCAGAGCAAAAGTTGCTTCAAGGTGCTTTATATTGTAAAGTACAGACCGTAAAACACTGAAGACATTTGAGTTTTTAAATATGTTAGGTTGTTCGCTGAGTTTACAAATGTTTTCCAAATTATCCTAAACTTCTAAACTATATATATTTTTAGCAAATAGTTTTAAAAGTGCTGTCTGATCCTCTCACATCAAACCGAGACTTCATCTCACAACATGAAGAGCCTTCAGACAACTGCTTTAAAGAAATATAAAAAAAATGAACTTGACAACCTGCTTCTTGCTAGGTGACATCTTCTCTTCTTCATCTTCAACATGCTTCCTCTTCATCCCCGAGTTCTCTTCTTGCTGAGCTCCTCTGGTCTGTGTTGCCTCCTCCATCGTTTCTGTCTGACGAGACTGAAGCTCCATCTAAGAAAAAAAAAAAGAGGAGGAAGAGGAGGAGAGAGAAAAACAATATCAGTTTGAGCTGATGAAGCTTTATGTTGAGTTTATTGAGAATTAGTGACGTCAGCTTGACTGAACAATGCCGAACGTGATCCATTTACCTTTTTTAATAACCCGTTATATCCGAAAGGGAGAGTAATACATTATGATGTCAAAAACTACAATGTATTAATCACTGCTTATGCGCTACAGTCTGATGGTCCTGATTGGTATCGGAGTTTTCTATAATGAAATTTCTCATAAATAACTACACATAATAAATATTAGAGATATGTTAAAGAAAATTTTAAGTTTTGTTTAAAAAAAAACATCAATTGACTAAAATATTGCATTTTCAGATCACCAAATAGAGGTATCTGTCTTAACAATCTGATATCATTTGGAACTTGATTTAACCTTTTTAAATGATAAAACTGCTCAGTGACCTTTCAGAAGTTGGAAATTTAAAGCCTACATGTTGGGTCAATCAAACTAATTAAAAACAAAAATTTCAAAGGTTACATAGAACTGTAAGTGCAGGTTAAACTGGGTTGTCACCATGTTGTAATGAAGTTTACAGTGATGGATGCAGGACTGTTTCAGGGCAGACTGTTGTATGGCCACTGGGTCACAGATTGATGCTACCCTGGGCCTGACCTAAGTTAAATTGATGGGTGTAGTTTGCAACAGTTAAAATGGTGGTGGAAGCTGAGGATGTTCTTTGGTGGTGTGTGCTTACTTCCACCTTTGTACTAATTTGGTTTGGAAAACTGTAGGATGCAGTAAGCCTGCCGCCTTCTTGTTTTCGCTGCTCCCCAGGGGACTCTACAGCGGCTCATCTGCTTTAATCTCCCTCTGCATGTCCTCCTTCACTACATCTATGAACCTCCTTTGAGGTTTTCCTTCCTTCCACCCCCCGGCCTCTGTGCAAAAAAAGACGAGTATTTGTGCAGTGTGCCGTCACAGGATTTAATATTGCAGAGTCACAAACAGGACTCGAGTGTTTACTGAAGCAATGAGACTAAAGGGGTCGAGGATGCGTTTCCGTCTGAAACTTTAAGGCGCTATTTGACTCTTTTTACTCCGTGGATAAAACGGGTTAAATCTGGATGTGACCAGGTTAAAATCGGATACGACCCAAAGCTGCTCACTCTCACCTTCCATCAATGACCGGAAGCTGCTACTGACTGTAAACTGACCGTTAGCCGCGGCTGCTAAGAGCTAACAGATGTCGGTGTGTGTTCAGAGATGAACCGGAAACAGCTAGCACAGTGGCTGAATGTGATATTCCAGTCGACACTAATCTAATGGATAACACCGAGACTAACTTGAATTAACGACCAAAGTTTTAGAGAAAAATAACTCACTGTGCTCCGCGAGAAAGACGCGTGCGCTTTCAGCCGCTTCCGGGTTTGTGCACGTCATATTTGCGTCACACCAGAGAGTCGGTGGGTTTTGTTTTTTGTTTTGTTTTTTTAAATTGAAAGTGTTTGTTAAACATTACATGAATGCATATACCTGATGTGTGAATGAGTATTTGGGTCACATTAAGACAAAAATATTATTGATCATTTTGAGAATAAAGTCGAAATTTCGAGATTAAACTCAAAGCGTGGAGATCGCTGTTGTTGTTTCAGGACAAATTGTCACAGCTTCTCCTATGACCTCTACAAAATGTATGGAGTTATAGTTATGCCTTAATAAATGCGCAAAATTTTTTTATCCGAAAATAATTTCATTTCGCGGTGCGATTAATTTCCTCGCACTTAAATCCAACGAGCGCACAAAGAAACCATCGCGCATGGAAAGTGTCTGCTTTGCATGTGCTGGTACACTCTTGTAAATTGCAATTTTTGGTAATACTCAAGAATGTTGCAATCTGCTTAGTAAAAACAAGTCAAACAAAAATGAATAAAATTTGTAACTTCTTAAAATCTATGCAAAGAGCAGTTTAAAGGGCTGAATTGTTTAAGCGCCACACACACTACACGTATGTATATAGAACTTAGCCATAATAATAATCAGGTCAATTATATAGGCCTTATCAGGCTACTTTTGTAGATCTGTACAGTTTTCTGTAAAGCCAAACAGAAAGTTTTTTTCAAAATCAAAGAAAATGTTCAGCAATTTGCCGCCCGGTGGCGTCAGTGTCCGGCAGCCTCGCCTCTGTCAGTGCGCTCCAGGGTGGCTGTGACTACAATGTAGCTTGCCATCACCTGTGTGTGAATGGATGGATGACTGGATGTGTAAAGCACTTTGGGGTCCTTAAGGACTAGTAAAGCGCTATACAAATACAGGCCATTGCCATTTCCTTTTTTCATCTCCCTAATGATGCCACTTTTTTCCTTTGAATAGTTCCCTGTACTTCCTTATTCCTCCACCAGTTCTCCTTGCCCTCTTTCTTCTGTCCAAAGGATACTACAAACACCTTCATAGCAGTTTCCCCCAGCACTTTATCTGTACTTACCCAGTCATCTGTTAAGCCACCATCATTTGGACACGGAAGTCTCTGACTGTAGTTAAGCTCCGTTAAATTAATAAGAAAAAAATGTATATAGTTTGTGACACGCTTTACTCTTTAAGCTGCAGCCCTGATATCTCCAAAAGTTGATTCTGTTCATCTGGACGTAGCGGTTTGTGGGAGAAACGTTTCGTCACTCATCCAAGTGACTTCTTCAGTCTCAGCTGACTGCAGGTTTCCCCAATCTTATAAACAGTACATTTGCATAATGACTGAAACCAGCCCACTGAAGGAACAATGGGCTGGGAGGTCACCTTCATCGTAATTATGCAAATTCTCATGACCATTGATCAACAACCACTGATCAAAGACGACTGATCAATGGCCATGAGTACCATTCACAGAGAGTTGGGGAATGGCTGCAATCACAGCATTGTAAGAGGTGAAAGATGTACCCTTAGACCCCCTCCTCAATTCAGAGATGGTGTTTCTCTTTTCACGTAAATGGCCTCCTTTACTCTGCGCTCAAACCAGCGTTCCTCCCTGTCCAGGATGTTACATCCTCATCATTGAAAGAGTGTCCACTGGCCTGTAGGTGTAAATAGACTGCAGAGTCCTGGCCTGACGAGGTAGCTCTTCTGTGTTGTGCCATCCGCTTTGCCAGAGGTTGTTTGGTTTCCCCGATGTATAAATCCTGGCACTTATGTTTATAGGATTGGGGAAACCTGCAGTCAGCTGAGGCTGAAGAAGTCACTTGGATGATTAACAAAACGTTTCTCCCACAAAACGCTACGTCCAGATGAACTGAATCAATTTTGCAGATTTACTTACCTGGATGATTGAGTATGCATCAAGATGATGCAGCCCTGATAGTGTTCAAATCACTGCTCCTAAAAACGACATCCATTCAAGGAAGATCCAGGCTATTTGTGAGCTGTAGGAAAGTCTGAAATTTTTCCAAACCATCTGAAGTCTTTGTGTTGATTTGACGACACTTAGACACAGCTCTGTGTTTCTTTGCACTGTAAACCATTTTTATTGTTCCATAAGCATTATTTGACCATTTGTTCTACACTGGATGGCATTAAATTGGCCTCCAGTAACACTGTGAGGAATTTTGGAGTTGTTTTTGACCAGGCTATGTCCTTCAGTGTGCACATTAAATAAAAAATATTTGCACTGAGAAAGAGAGCCATATGTCTCCCATACCAGCTTCTCTTCGTTGGCTCCATGTTAAATCCAGAATCAAATTTAAAATTGTTCCTTACATACAAAGGTCTAAAATAATCAGGCTCCACCTTATCATAATGGTTAATGTACAGGGTCTTATATGGGACTTGTCTACTGTACCTGAGCACACCAAGTGCTTTACCCAACTTGCCTCATTCACCCAAGCACTTTTTAATGCTGTTTTTAAGTGCTTTCAAATGTTCACTCATTCATCCTCAGATGGATGCTTCAGGGAGCAACAAGATCCTCTCATCAAGATCTCCCATCCCAACAATGGACTCTTCTCACTGTTGAGGTCTGGGAAGCGCTTCCGCTCCCTTAAGGCCAAAACAGAGAGAATGAGGAGGAGCTTCTTCCCCCAGGCTATTCGATTCGGGCCCTGAACCAGGTGTAGGACTGGACTCTCCCACACACATTACATCACTATAAGACTGGACTCTCACACACATCACCACACGCACTCTGGTTTTTCTTCATGCACACTTCCTATAATTTATAATCTCTTTCTGCTATTTGCACATTTTTTTACTGTAAATTTCTAAGTTAAATCTGTAAATTTTGTATAACCTGTGAATTGTAAATACTGTAAAACCACAGTCATCTAATGGTCGGGCATTGCATTGCACAGCTACAAGCATTTCACCTCATGTCATACTGTGTATGGTTGTGTGTGTGTGACAAATAAAATTTGAATTTGAAGATATTTGGCATGCAGATTGTAATCAAACCACCAACCTTCCACCACCTGAGCTACAGCCACCACAAATGGACATTTAAAAAGTAGAATGGGAAACAAAGCTTTGAATGAATGAATGAATGAAAGCTTTATTTGTCACAAGCAGGTTGCCCTGCAGTGAAATGGGAACCCCCCGCCCCCGACCTTACACACATAAAACACAGACATCACATGGGGTTACAAGTCGGAGATTGGTAGCATTACAGAAAAACACTGAAATGTGCACAACAACGGGAAGGTACAAGAGGGAAAAAAAAAGAGACCTCCACTCATGCTGTGCTTCCATGGTAGGACAGCACGAGAACAGGAAACAAAAAAAACTCCTCTGTACAAAAAAGCACATGAATGTCCACAGCACAACATTGTGGAAGACATGACAAGCCACAGGGATGGGTAGGGGATAAGGAGTAACCCCAGGCAACACAGCAGCCATCCTGCAACGGCGCCGTTTCCAGCGCGGGCCCAGACCCGCCTCGTGCAGGGGGCAACAAGCATCGAAGGCGTTGGAAAGGGAGGGGGGATGAGTGAGTGCTTATCAGTGTATGTGTGTGCGTGTCCATAGTTCAGCTTCTTCTGTGGAAGAATCCAGCAGATGGCCGCTCCTCCCTGAGCCGGTTTCTGCTGAAAATTTTTTCCTGTTAAAAGAGTTTTTCCTTTCCACCGCCACACCAAGTGCTTGCTCAAGGATCATCTGATTGTTTAGGTTTTCTCTATTTTATCAAAGGGTCTTTACCTGACAATATGAAGCACCTTGAGGGGACTGTTATAATTATGTTTCTGAGTAAAATCAGCTGCTCTGTTCTCAGCACACCTGTGCATGTCTCTTCAACATGCTGCCAACACCAGCCCATTCATATGAATGTGCTGTAGCCAGACTAATAAATTCTGGGTTGATTTATTAAGCTGATAACCAATTTCATGTGACCTCCTGTCCTGACTGATGATGTTAGATTAGAGAAACCATCTGAAAAAAAAACTTACTTCTTATTACAACTAGGTGTCAAACAAATCCAGGTGAGACATCCTGTAATATGAAAGTTTTTTTGTTTTTTTTGTTAAAAAACACCGTGACATGTCAGCTGACATCTGATGAAGAAAGAAACTGAATCAGGCAATTCTGATATATTTTATTAACAATCAACTTAACTTTGCTTTTTAGTTTCAAAGTAAAAATTTAAATCGTACATCTTTTAATCTGAAAGTCAAAGACTGGCCCCAAGGTGGCAGACTCTTCATCTGTGAGCAGCTGCTTTAAATGAACCCTTTAGAGTAAGAATATGACATCATCAGAAAGGGACACGAACCTGTCAGGGTTCAGTAACAATGACTGAGGGTTCAGAAAAAGGATATATTTTATTTATAAACATTGTATTTTATATGACCTACAGAAAAAGTTCAAAAAAAGCTTCAGAATAACCATGAGCATAAGAGCCCACAGGTTTTTCAAGATGGCTGCCAAGTGGTGAGCCTGGAGGTTTGATTCAGCAAGAAATCGATGAGGACAGAGTAAGATCTTATCCAATCACCAATCAAACACATTGACTGTCTTTAAAAACACAAATGGGTACACGGATTCTGCTGTGTGCTGACTGGCTGGAATGTCACTGTGACGTCATCTGTTTCTAAAACATTAAAACTGTCTCTGGCAACGCAGTGAAATGATTAGTTGATTGGCTCGTAGGAGGCTGAGGATGCTCCCTTGCTTTTACGGATGCAGAGCCAGATTCCACCAACCAGCAGGATGATCATGGGAATTCCCAGACCAACTGCCATGATGGCAACAACCAGAGGAGAGAAGGAGTCAACAGGCGGTGACCCAACACCCACCAGCAGTGTCCTGGAGGAGTAAGGAGGAGATGAGAGCTGATCGGCTGAGAGTAAGAGATAAAACAACAAAGAAATAACAACAAGCCTACCAGCTGAGGAAGCGTGTGACGTTGTAGAATGGTTCCCCCGCCAGGCCAAAGCTCACATTCAGTGCCATGCTCTTTGGATCTGAGAAGAAGCCTCGGATCAGACCGGACGAAGCCGTCACCATCGACCCACTCTGAGCCCGCGGCACCGAGTGACGGCATGGCGTGGCATCTTCCAGAGCCGGCCGTGCCTGACGGTACGCCACTGGCTTCCACAGTGCGTAACCCAGAACATCAGAACTGCCATTCACTGATGACACCCATTGAGAAACCTGAGGGGTCAGAGGTCAATACAGGACATTCAGTCAAACTTTACTCAAACTACATTGTAGACAGAATGAGCAGGACCAGAAACATATGGAAGAAAAATCAAAGTCATACTCCCGCCCACACCAACAGGGCCACTGTCTACATTAAAAAAAAAATCTATCGAACTATATTTCTGTGACTCACGTGACCAACATCAAAACCTCATTTGATGTGAGAAAATATTCAAAGATCCAATCTGTGTTTGGCCAACAAGAGAAAACCCATTTTCAGCAGCATTTCAGCAGGATAGAGCACTCTTTTCTTCTGCAGGGAAGCTTAAAACAAGGTGGAGCAAACCTCCAAACCAGCCCCCCAGACTAAAGGAGTCCATCTGCACACACAACCCTGGATGTGTGCGCAGGGTTGTGTGCACACATCCAGGGTTGTGGCAGGTTATTGGTCGAGTAGGTCGTCACACTGGATGTCCCGCTGAGTTTATGTCTAATCACTGACTGGGTCTGTCGTCAAACAGCACACCATACTCAATTCAGACCACATTAATTCATAATAAAAAATAAATGTAGTTAATGATGGGCCAGATTTCTCATTTTGGGTGGTGCATTTATTGAATTTAACATGATATTTAAAGGGTCCTTATCATTCATTGGTTTAGGGATAAGTCTTTTGATGAGGATGATTTCCTCCAAGAAGAAAATAAAATGATGTCAGAACAAGAAGAAGAACATAACGCACAGCACAAAGCTACCTTGAATATCGATGGCGTATACTCATCGTCGATTGATTGGTAAACGTCGACTGTGCTTAAAGGATAAGCTTCCCCTACTGCATGCATCTCCAACAGGAACCTGGACTGTGTGGCTCGGGCCGGTATGCCATCCAACCACACCTCCAACTGGGAAGAGTTAACAGAGTGCAGGAGGTGCGGCCATGCCTCTCCCCGCCCCTCAGAGTCAAAAACCGACAGCTGAAATAAAAATAATGACTGTCAGCGTATCGATCATTTTTGAATACTGATTTCATTGTGCTCTGCAACAGACCTGAAGGCAGAGCGAGCCATTGGTGAAGGAGGCATCGGTGCCACAGAGAAGCGCCATGGGTTCGGACAGGTTGATGGGGTTCCAGGTGAAGTTCTGCAGGTCGTATGGAGGGAAGAGGTCAGAGGTCGGCTCAGCCGTGTCGTTCACATCGTCATACTCCAACAGCTGAGAGGGAAAAAAAAGTTTAAGGTTAGATGTATCCAGACATACCCTAAAGATTTAAGGTGGACTGAGCTTGTTCTGACCCGGCTGAAGACGACAGCACTGCTGTACATCAAGCTGCTCTCTGGCTCCACTTTCAGGCTGCCGCTGGTGTTACGAGCCACAAACTCAGGCCAGTTCACCTGGGACACAAAGCACACCCAAGGTCAGAATATTATGAACAGTCATGTGACTGTCACACATATATCAACATTAGGGTGTCAAGAATGTTACAAACAACAGAAATTACTTAAACTATTTATTTATTTTAATTTTTAATTTAATTACTTTTTTATTTTAAAAGGTTGGGCTCAAGTGTTTAGCCCCTTCTTTCGGCAACATTTAACCTCCAGCTGTGAGCCCATAGCCCCAGAGCCCGCCAATGACAGGCTTATGGACAGACCCTGGGGTTCCCAAGAAGTCTCTGTGCCCTCTCAGCTGAGTTCTCCTGATATACTTTCACATTAATCAGTAAAAAGGAAATCCTAGGGTCTGCTAATGAAACATACAAATGCCTGATAAGTGAGAGAAATAAAAGGCACACTGATGTTATCGGCTTGTTAACTGTGGCTCAGTGTGTGGGCAGCAGGACCAAAAAGGACTCTGAGTCTGAAGCACACTGGATAATGCAGGACAGGCTCATGTTCCCAGGTTCAGAACTGATTACCTGTACAGTTTGTATGCTCTGACTATGAGCCCCACCCACGATGTGGATCCATCATCTTTTAATCATTATTATTAAGTGAACAGTGTTTGTCAGGGACAGATTTATTAAAATTAATGCAGCTCTTAAGATTAAAATAAATTAAATAAATAAATAAAAATCACCCTCTCAGTAGGCTGAGGCTTTTCATCCATTTTTTCATTTTATCAGAAGTATATTTTTTATTCTCACAAAGCTGGCCGTTCGCACTCGATTTCACTTGATTGTTTACGCCCTTTCTGAAACTTTTCTCTGTCCGATGACATCACACTGAGTTTACCGACTTCCTGTCCATACCTGCACTTCAGAAGAAGTTGAGTTGGTGTGGATGAGCAGCAGCGTTGGCGCCCCCTGGCTACAGAACAGGAAATGCAGCGTGTCATTGTCTCCCACGGCTCTCACATGCAGCAGGTCACCAGCTTGAGGGGTTGAATGTGAGCTGGGGTATAACTGCATTGAAATCTGCAAGACAGAAGAAGCAAACCTACTCAGAGCATTTCATCTTTTCTACAGCCATTGGTCTCATCTTGCTGAATATTTTTTTCCCTTTTTTTGATTGTTCTTGGTTCCAAAAAGGGGCTTTTTTTTAGCAAAAATGTTCATTAAATTATGCAAACAGCAAAAGATATAAAAAAAATAATCACTATGGGATAAAACCACGGAAGGCCCAATTTATTTTGTTTTTGATTATTTCATTTAAGTGTAAAAAAGAAATTGTACTTTTCATGAGATAAACATCTGTGCCGATTATGGCCTGGAAGTTCCGAGCTCAAAATGGGAGACACCCCCTGGGGTGCTGGAGAAAGGCCGAGGTAAGATCCTGTGGCACTTCCAGATACAGACAGACAAAATGGTGGTGGCTAACCAACCAGACATAGTGGTGGTAGACAAACTGAAGAAAACGGCCATAGTGATAGATGTAGCGATACCGAATGAAAGCAACATAAGGAAGAAGGAACATGAGAAGCTGCAGGAGTACCAAGGGCTCAGAGAAGAGCTCGAGAAGATGTGGACGGTGAAGTTAACAGTCATGCCGGTGGTAATCGGAGAACTAGGTGCATTGACTCCCAAGCTAGACTAGGGGATCCAGCAGATCCCAGGAACGACATCCGAGATATCTGTCCAGAAGAGCGCAGTCCTAGGAACAGCTAAGATACTGTGCAGGATCCTCAGCGTCCGCATCACTGTTTTATTTGTGCCGCTCCAAAAACTTGTTTGTTAGTGCCTTCATTGTTTTAATACACAAAACAAAACAACCAACTACACTAGTCAACACAACACATTAACTACACACTCCAAATATGCCAAATCTTAGAAATCTCTCACATCTCAAATTCAGTATCCGATGGTGCGATATGGCAGCCTCGCTTCTGTCAGTCTGCCCCAGGACAGCTGTGGCTACAACTGTAGCTGCCTCCACCAGTGTGTGAATGAATAGTGGAATTGTAACGCGCTTTGGGTGCCTTGAAAAGCGCTATATAAATCCATCCATCCATCCATCCATTGGCTTCCGCTTATCCTTTTCAGGGTCGCGGGGGGCGCTGGAGCCTATCCCAGCTGTCATAGGGCGAGAGGCAGGGTACACCCTGGACAGGTTGCCAGTCTGTCGCAGGGCTAACACACAGGGACAGACAACCATTCGCACTCACATTCACACCTAATGGCAATTTGGATTATTCAATTAACCTATCCCCACAAGCTGCATGTCTTTGGACGGTGGGAGGAAGCCGGAGTACCCGGAGGGAACCCACGCAAACACGGGGAGAACATGCAAACTCCACACAGAAAGACCCCGGCCTGATGTTGGAATTGAACTCAGGACCTTCTTGCTGTGCGGCAACAGTGCTAACCACCGTGCTGCTATATAAATACAATCTATTATTATTATTATTATTATTATTATTATTATTTCTCTTTTGCTCGCTCTCTCACCTCCGTCACTCCCCTCTTCCTAAACAACTAAACCCCACGTGGTGCCATATAATTTTTTTTATGGTCGACGTGGTACATTTTTCGACCAATAGGAAAGGGTTTTCTTTTTTGCACTGTGCTTAGACATTTTTTTACCGTTTTATTCGCACACTGAACATGATGATAGTATTCAGTAAAGAGCATTGTGTATATATACACAGAATATATTCTTTTATCATAACTCTGGTTTATTACTGCTATATAGTTTGAAGTCCGAAGTTTCAACACAAGTTGAAATGGATACTCATCATTCTTTGCTGCCATGTCATCTGAAATCGGTCATGTGATTTGGATTTGCGTGTCCGTTGACCCCAGAGGGTTAATACCACTCACCTTCCTTCCATTTCCAGAGTGTAACAGTCAAACCACCTGTGTTAAAATCCAAAAATGCCCATGGTGTTGATTCAAAATGTGATCTAGCACAATTATGGCCATCGGTTGCTACTGAAAACAAGAAATAAAGCCAATCCATTTTTTAATGGTGGAGGGGGGGTTACACTATGCAATATATTCAGTTTTAGAATTTATATTCAATGTTAATAGTAGGTAGATCCACGCATTAATGGCTGAAAGCTCCGCCTCCCATTCTACTTGTAAATAATCTAGGAAGGACAAGTAAGCCACAGTCTGTAGGATGACATGGTACTATAAGGTCATTAAGAAGAGTCCTTATTATTCAAGACCGTGTAGCATGTGAGGAGCAGGATTTTGAATTCAATTCTGGATTTAACAGGGAGCCAGTGAAGGGAAGCCAATATAGAAGAAATATGCTCTCTTTCTAGTCTCGGTCAGCACTCTTACTGCAACATTTTGGATCAACTGAAGGTTTTTCTGGGAGTTTTTAGGACATCTTGAGAATAACGAATTACGGTATAGCCTAGAAGTAATAAATGCATGAGCACGTTTTTCAGCATCCCTGAGACATGGTATTTCTGATTTTAGAGATATTGCACAAATAAGAAAGTATTTATACATATTTGTTTAATATGTGCATTAAAGAACATGTCCTGGCCAAAAATGACTCCAAGGTTTCTCACAGCGTTACTGGAGGCCAAGGTAATGGCATCCAGAGTAGTCATCTGGTTAGATACCATGTTTTCAGATTTTCAGGGCCAAGTGCAATAACCTCAGTTTTATCTGAATTTACAAGCAGAAAATTAGAGATCATCCAGGTCTCTATATCTTTTAGATATTCCTGCAGTATAATTAATTGGTTATCTGCCTTCATGGATAGATAAAGTTGGGTGTTATCTGCATAATGTTAAAAATGTATATTAACACCTACAGCATGCTCTAATCACTGTAATAAAATATTATTGTCAACAATATTGAATAAAGGACTGAGGCCTAGCAGGAAAGGCACAGAATGAGTCCACTGTCAGAGGCCATAAGACACAAAGATTGTAACCTTTACCACTTCTTTACTGTGATAAGCCCTGAAATCTGACTGAAACTACTGTTTAAAACATTTTGGAGATAAAAGGAAGGTTGGAAAATGGCCTGTAATTAGCTAACACAGCGGGTCGAAAGATGGCTTTTTAAGTAATGGTGTACCTACTGCCAGCTTGAAGGCCTGTGGTTTGCTGATTATATTTAAAATTGAAACATTAATTAATGATAGAAGCAATCATGTAGGAATGGGGTCTAAAAGACATGTTGGTGGTTTGGAGAAAGTAATTACTGAAGTTAACTCAGAAAAAGGAAAAAAAGAATAAATATCAGTGGCAGTGAAAGTAGCTGTACGTGTTACGTCCGTGAGATGATTATGAGTACATTTAAAATTATTTTAACTGCAGGACAAGCAGTTAAGGAAGTTTCATTAAGAAAAGAAAAACCTGATAGGTGTCTCCCCAAAAGTTGATTCTGTTTATCTGGACGTGGCATTTCAGTGGGAGAAACGTTTCGTCACTCATCCAAGTGACTTCTTCAGTCTCAGCTGTCTGCAGGTTCCTCCAATCTTACAAACAGTACATTTGCATAATGACTGAAACCAGCCCACTGAAAGAACAATGGGCTGGGAGGTCAGTTCCCTGATCATTAATATGTAAATTCTCATGACCATTAATCAGCAACCACTGATCAGTGGCCACTTATCAAAGGGACCATGAGTACCACTCAGAAAGAGTTGGGGAATGGCTGCAATCACTGCATTGTAAGATGGCAAAAGATGTACCCTTAGCCCCCCTCTTAGATTCAGAGATGGTTTTTCCCTTTTCACATAAACTACACAAAGACACAGCCTTAAGAAACAAGTGCGCCTCAACTGTTTAATACTCCTGACTCAGGAGTATTAAACAGTCAGGAGTCCTGACACATACAGGATCACTATGGGATTTCACTTAGGCAATGGTTGTCCTTCTCTACTGGATCCGCTGGAGCTTTCTTTAGGTGCCTTCCTAGCTTGATCCCATTTATCAATGGCTTCTGATCAGTGGGCTTTGAGCAGTTGTTGTTGATCAATGGTCATGAGATTAAAAACCAAGGAACTGACCTCACAGCCCATGACTTGCCACTGGTGCTGGTTTCAGTCATTATGCAAATGTACTGTTTAAGGTTTAAGAAGTCGCTTGGATGAGTGACGAAACGTTTCTCCCACTGAAAACGTCCAGATGAACAAAATCAAACTTTCTGAGATTTATTTACCTTGATGATTGAGCATGCATCAAGACTGATAGATGTCTCAGTAACTGAAAGGATTCCAACTGCTCTCTGATTGGAGGACCACAGGCGGTTCTACCCGCTGCGCCTCTTTACGACTCTATTCAAAACAATCGGGAAACAGCTAATCGATCACACGATACAACCTTAATCCCGGGTCTATAGCCCTCAGCTGAGCTGAGCAGCTACCAAACAAGCCTCCGTCACTTCCGGCTTCCCCTTCTGGCCCTCACGCTCTCAGCCGGTTCGGAGCCGGTTCCGGCTTCACCTGTGAACCCACCTGTCTGCGTCCGGGCTCCGCGGAGCACGTTACAGTGACGATCCACAGCACGAGAACCACGTACAGTCCGCCACTCCACGCACTCCCCGCTGCCATCGTCTCTGCTCGGTCTTTGATCACATGATCCGCTGGTTCCCTGAAGTCAGCTGACCTGGCTGCTCGTAGTGTCAGAAAGAAATCAGCCAACCAGAGCTGAGCTCAGACTAACCCAGTCATGGGCTGAACTGCGCAGGCAGCAGGTTTATCTCACAGCTTTAAGTTTGTCGATCCTGAGTCGAAACTCCGGCTTTTTTGTTCCAGTCAGAGTTTCAGCTCTGTGAAACTGACCAAAGGCTTATACTGCAGAGTTAACCCCGGGTTTTCTGCACTACGACCGTGGTTCACTTTTTATATATGAATTATACTTCTGCATCAGATCATTGTAACTTATGCCATTTTGCTGTTTCATAATTTAATGAACATGTTTGCTAACCCCCCCCCTCTTTTCAAACTTTCTTTATTTGAACATAGAGCACAATCATAAGAAAGTCCAATCTGGGTGCAGAGTGCTTTCTTTATTCTTTATTTTGTTTAAGAATTAAACTGTGTACAGACAATGGAAACATTAAAGGGAAGAGGCAGAATTTTGCAACACAAAGCCAGAATCTCAAAGCAACTGAGACTAGACCAGCAGCTGCAGAGGCTGCACCTATGACTCCACTTTTATATCCATCTTTGTCGGCAAGCTCACCTCCACCATATCAAGGTACAACTTTTGAGCAACTACATTGAGGCAACAAAGAATCCCAGAAAAAGAAAAAAATGTACAACTGGCTAAAGCAACATGAGATTTCAAAACAAACCAGAAAAGATAGAAAAAGCAAGAAGAAGAACCACCTTAGGTCTGTGGGAATGTAAGTGAATGGGAGATTTCCTGGAACCTTGAAAGGAAAACTTCTAAACGAGGACAAAACTGCTGATTGAGAGAGGACTCTGAAAGAGAGTACTGTTATTCTGAATCTCTATCATCAGAAGAGGATGAAGAGGAGGGAGCTGCCTTACCATGAAAATAGTATACAAGATCTCAGACACAGATTGAACAACAAGCTTGGAGCTTTCTTCCCAAAATACAGATGCCATTGGGAACTGCACCCACTGGCCAGTTTGTGTATAATCCTTTTAGCCACTGCAACACGAAAGGACTAATTGCCAAACTCCCACCTTTGACAGGAGGAGCTTCAGCTTGGATTTCAGCTCTGAAAGACAACACAGCTGGAGAAATACATGCCTTAGGAGACATCCGTGCAATGTTCTCATGCATTGAAGGAGTTGATGTGACCACGAGATTGATGTTGGATGAAGGCATTTCACTCAGAGTGCGGCGACAACTTCAGTCAATTTAGAAATGGACGTGGCAGCACCTTAGTCACCTATCCAAGAACTATAGATTTGAGAACACAGAGAGTAGATTCATCCAACTAGGTTTAGATTTATGCCAGGCAAACCATTTAAACCCCATTCTGCACCTTTTAGATATCTGTTTGTTGTTAATAAAATCTCATCACAAGCTAATTAAAATCACCTCGTATCATCGCATAGTCAGTGGTGAATTCTGTCTACAGTTCCCTTATTACAATTGATGTCTGATGCAAAAAAATATGTTTTTGTTCATTGTTGTACCCATAAATAAATGTTAATTAGAATGGATGTTAAAAATATTCAAAATACAGGGAACCAAATGTCCATCTTTATCTGCCTTGTCACACACAAGTTTTTTTTGTTGGTCCTTAACAAACAGAAAAACAGCCTTCCACTTAATGGAGTCCTTACGTCCTCTTGTTTTAAAAGAAATAAATGAAATATAAGTTTTTAACTGAAAGACAGAACGCATTACAAAACAGTCTTTGAAAAAGTTAATGGAGATGGAGTAAAAAAAGTTTGATGCAGAAGTCTTCTGTGTGTTTGTTTCAACTTCTACTTTCAGCCCATATCTGAATTAACTTTATTCATTCCTATTCCTTATTGCCTTCCATGTAATTAAGCTTTCCTTCCTAGCCTCGTCAAATCTCAGCCACGGTGCCTTTTTGTGTTTTTCAGTCCCTGGATGTATGGCAGGCTAGCTTATGTTAAAAGTTCTCTTGTATAATAAATGCCGATTCGACAGTGTGCATTCAACTTTTCATTTTTTCGATTCCTCAACACACATGGCACAGAGCATGTTACACACCATAAACAATCCCACTCTAAACAATAGGTAGGAACAAAATGGCATAAAAAACTTAAACGTTACAAAAGTTTATAAACTCAGGCAAGTGATAATGAAATTATTAAATATTAAAATTTAAAGCTCACAATCTTTTTTTTTTAAAATGGACACTTCTTAAAAAGCTGATTCAAATAAAAACATTACCTTCAGCTTTTCAGTAGCAAGCTAAAGATGTTGCACCTAGGTTCAACTGTTTATCGAAACATCAGGTGGGGATGGTGTTAAAGTGTGAAAACCCAAGCCCCTGAGTATGAGGAAAATTCTTTTACAGCTAGGCATGTAAAGACAGAGATAATTGTAAGCTTCTTTGTTGGCAGAATGAAAAATAAACCTAAACCAGGTTTACAGTCTCATAAAAAACATAAAAGTACATCACGCAGGTTTCAAAGGTAACTTTATTAACTGTTGTTACAGTTCACTGAGTCAACTAGTCTCCATCCATACACACAAACACACACACGCGCACACACACAGAGGAAGAGAGACTGACGTGGATCTAGAGTGATGCGGACAGATGTGGGTCTACTCAGCTCCCTGTCCTCCCATCTGCTCCTCTTTGTTCTTCTTCTTGTGACCAGAGACGATGTCATCAATACGCAGCAACAAGATGGCCGTCTACAAACACAGCAGTATCATCAGTATCAATCACACTACTGATCAGTAATCATTGATATCAATCACACATCAGGATGTACTGCTGTGTGGGAAATTCTGACCTCCACGGCGGTCTTGTAGGTCTGAGCTTTGACAGCGAATGGCTCCCAGATCCCAAGAGCTGACATGTCGGACAGACAGCCACTCTCACCGTCCACACCCCAACACACACTGTTATCCTGAGTGTGTTTGGCCTGAACACACACACACAAATACAAACAACTGACTTCTCAATAACACACACGTTAAATAAAGTTTTATTGCTGTTACCTCATTTGCTTACCCTCAGTGATGTCAGAACGCGGATGGTGGAGGCACCACAGTTCTGGATCAATGTTCGGGGGATAACCTCGAGCGCCTGAGCTACAGCACGGTATGGCCACTGTTCGACACCGGTGAGAGCACGGGAACGCTCCGTCAGGTGCTTCGACACCGCCATCTCCACTGCGCCACCGCCTGGCAACAGGAAGGGGTCGAGCAACACATTACGGCACACCTGCATGGCGTCCTGCAGGTTCCTCTCCACTTCCTGTGGACAGAGACAGTGTTAACCAATCCTTGGATTTACCAATCACCTCACTGACTGATTGATTGATCGACCACCGCTCACCGCCAAGATCTCCTTGCTTGCCCCCCTCAGCAAGATGGTGCAGGCTTTGGGGTCTTTGCACTCAGTGATGAAGGTAAAGTACTCATCTCCGATCTTCTTCACCTCAAACAGCCCAGCTCCAACGCCCATGTCCTCCTCACGCAGCTCGTCCGTCCGACTCACAATCCGGGCGCCGCACGCCCTGAGAGAGAAACCGTTATTTACAGCTCGCTAAAACTTCCTGTCTGAGGAGCAGAACGCTGATTGGCTGCTGTGTACCTCGCAATGCGGTTATTGTCAGTCTTCCTGACGCGACGGATGGCGGTGATGTTAGCTTTCACCAGGTAATGTTGAGCGAGATCTGACAGGAAACGGGAAGTAAATGCTACGCTGTTATTTTGTTTCAGGCATTGACCTCAGAGGACTTTCCCTTCATGTTTGTTCACCATCTTGGTGCTCTGCACCAGCTCCACACTCCACTCTCTCTGCTGAGCTGCAGCTGACATGTACCTGAGATCCCCTTCTCGGTGAAGAGCAAGTCTGGTTTGAGGCGGATGATGTCCTCACAGATCTGCTGGATGTACTCTTCCTCCATCTGCAGGATCCGGGCAAAGTCTTCCTCCTTACTGATCTCGATATCTGTCTGCAGGGGGCGGAGCCACAGACAAACATTAACACAAGTAACACACACACGTAAACAAGTGTAACTACCTCTGTGTGTGTGTGTGTGTGTGTGTGTGTGTGTGTGTGTGTGTGTGTGTGTGTGGTTGTGTGTGTATCACCTGACTCTCTCCTTTCTTGTACTCAAGTGAGCAATCGAGCAAGACAATTCGTGGGTTCTTGATCATCCTCTTCATCCTTGGGTGCGTCACATCTTTGTTGATCATGACTCCTCTCAGCACGCATGAGTCCTCGATGATTCCACCAGGAACCTGTATGCAGCACACCATCATTGGAAACGGGACAGATAAAACTTTATTAACAAACAGCCTGAAGGCAGGCGAGCCAACCCTAGTTTAAAGCGACTGGCCCACATTGATTCGTACCTTCTCCACCTTGGCGTACTTCTTGATGTCAATCTCTTTGCGACCGCTCTCCTCCAGTTCCACAGTGCGCACGGCGTCCAGCGCAATGTTACAGGCCAGCTCAGACCAGCGGCTCAGAGCTTTGGTGTTAATGGCTGAGTGGACAATCTTCAGCATCATGGAGCGGTCTGACGTGTCCACAGGGGTGCTAGGAGGGGAGGGGGCAGAGTTACACATAGCATAGGACATGGCAACTTCATCGCAGCTGGAACAGCCGTTACCTGATCTCCTTCAGGGTGTCCAACATGTCCTCCAGCGCCCGGCGGTAAGCACTGATGATCACAGTCGGATGCATCTGCTGCTCCAGAAACTGCTCAGCCACTGCCAGCATCTCACCGGCTGAAGGTCACACAGGTGACAGGGAGAGAGAGAGAGTGAGAGAGGGGGGGAGAGAGAGAGACAAAGACAGGTTTTAGATCAACTGAGAGATCGTGTGATTGTGTGCCACGTTTCTCGTCCTCTTCCTCACCCAGTATGATGACCGAGGTGGTTCCATCTCCCACCTCCTCATCCTGTGTACGGCTGATTTCAATCATCGACTTCGCTGCTGGGTGCTGTACCTGGATCTGTTGCCAAGGAAATGCAGCAGGTGAGGAATCACACGCCTGATTAGATGTTGAATGAGTGTGAGCGTGTGAGTGACTGACCTCTCTGAGGATGGCATTTCCATCATTGGTCATCACGATTCCTCCAGTGGGATCGAGCAGCATCTACATATACACAAACACACACAGGGGCACATGTTAGCATATTAGCATGCCGACAACACTTCTCTTGCTGTGCTGTGCATGTGCAGAGGGTCTGACCTTCATCATGGCCCTTGGGCCAAGGCAGGTCCTGATGACATCAGCGATGGTCTGAAACGCACAAAGAGACCAAGGGGTCAATTGATCACTCAATCAATCCCAGCGGGTCAGATCAATAGTTCCTATCACCTGTAAGGTTATGGTGAGTCTGTGCTCACGACTCACTGGGGATCTCAGAGTTAGCATGACATCTGTAACATGTTTCAAAGAGCCAGGTGTACAACTGCTTATTGATTATTATTTAGTCATGCTGATCACACTGGTCTGTGTTAATATGATCAGATTTTATCTGTCACACACAATTTGAGTTCATTTATCCTCCTGCAGTGAATCTATGTAGAGCACTGAGAGACCAGAATGCCAATATTCTGCCAGGATAACTAAAAGTCAATAAAAGCTGGAGCTTCAGCAGGTTGTGTGTGTGTGACAATGGTCAATAATGGAGCACACAGGAGCTGGCTCTTTGCTGAGATGTTTGTGATGGTACTCCTGGTCCTTGAGCAGCACCTGGACCAGCCTGAACCGGTCTAGTTATGTGCCGACTCAGTCTCTGAGCATCACCTTTTTGCTTTCTGTGCCACAGCCAGTCCGGCATTCAGAGGAAACACACAGCTCCCCGTTAGTGTCTGACGCTGTTAGCAGAGTGAAACCCGTGTACACATTGTTTCAGACTGAACTATCAGCCAATCAGTGAACACGATTATGTCACTGTCAGCACTGTAAACTGCTCTCTGCAGGTGTTTCTTAGGTAAGCCATCAGTGTGCACAGGCTGTGTGTAACACACTAAAATCTAAATCTGAGTTTGACCCGTTCTGCACAAACTCTCTGCTGGTCTGTAGGGTTGTTATGTATGCACACACGCACACAACTAACACATTCATATAGTGTAGGACTGTCAGAAATCTTCATCAGACAGTAACATTTACCTTACTGATAAGTGCATTTTTAACCAATTTGTTTTTGCATTTAGGACAATGTTTTATATAAAAACAATTTAATACCGCATGTGAATGTGCTACACATCCTTTGGCAGATGTTTTCTGCAGCTTCTAAACAGAAAGCTAACAAAGCACACAAATTTAAACACCTTTTTTATCTTCTCCAAATTTTACTCTTCTTCATTTATGAGCAAATATATGTATAAATTCAATGACTAAATAATCATAAACACTTGGGTAAAGCTATTCATTATTTCAGTAACTGAGTATTCTATTAATTGCTCAGTGACAAATAAACACGTTCATTCTATTAATTAGTAATATTAAATATTCAGGAGATTAAATCTTAGAAATGTATACAATCAAATAGTTTAAAAAGCTGTCCAAGCACAATGCTTTTATTTTAGTTAAAAAAACAACTCAAAAAAACGCTATCCAAGCTATGACAGGGTGAGAGGATGGGGACACACTGCACAGGTACTATGGGTTCTACATAGAACCAAGCTAAAAGCATGAGTAGAGGAGCAGAGGCGGCCCTGGTTAACTCAGGCTACTGTCACTGGTGGATTTCCTCGATTAGCTAGCCAGACCTGAGGTTTTTTGCTCAGACACAGAACATAATGTTTGTTTGCCTCCTGTGAGTGCACTTGGACACAGCTGCTTATTAAGTAACTAACCAAAAACTTTAAGGACAGTGTGAAGCTCATCAAGAAGCTCATTGTGCTATGAGACCAATCCGATCATGATTCTATTTTTATTTTTTTTTACCCAGCCCAGCTCCTACAAGAAGAGGAGCAGGCCAAGACTGACTACAACCAACAGCTGGAGCACCTGCCAGATTGGACATGTCAGTTACCACGGTATCAAATTTGATAGGCAAGATATATGTCAGCAGTGGTGCGGGGACCGCTGTGCACAGCACCAACACATCATATGGATCACAAAGCAGGTTATTCAGTTTGTGACCTAAAGGGCACAGAAGGAAGTGAGCAGAGCCTTGTAGAACAAACGCACCTTTGCTGCATTGATGTTCCCGGTCTGGACTTTACGTCCAGACTCCCTCTTCACGTTCTGGTCTGCAGAGACACAAACACACACAGGAAGTTACTGCCCGCATACACGCAGTGCTGTTACTCTTTATTCTTATTCGTACAGTGATGATCCGTTTTCAATAGGCAGAGGTTCCGCCTGAAAAAGAAAACGATCAGTACTGATGATGACTCTTCTCTCTGGATCGATCACAATGATCAGAAACACAATAACATGTTCCTAATGACATAATCAATAAGTGAGTTCACACTAACACAGGTGGAGGATTCCACCTTCACTCCATCACATGAACGCCTGATTTTAGCCTCAAAGAAACCGTTAGCCTGCTAGCTCCGTGTTCATGCTGAGTAACGGGTTAGCTTAAGTTAGCCTATCATCCATCTGCTAACCGGGCTAACATGCTAACGCCGGCCGCGCCCCGCTTTGTGCGTCTCTGGGTTGTTAGCGGATCGAAGGCAGTTCCGAACGGCCTGCGTACGGTTGTCGGTGGTTTTGTAAAAGCTTTGGAGGAAAATAAGAATACTCACTGAGCACTAAAACCTGCTGGCCGATCATTTTCACAGCGCGTGCCGGACAACAGCCTGGAAGCTTCTGGGTGGCACGAGGAGAGAGGAAGGCTCCACCTACAGGGGCGGGCAAACAGCCCGGGTCCGACTAATCAGAGAGAACATTGCGTGACAGATAGGCAGATCCACCAATAAACTGAATGAGGCAAAAGGGTCGCCCTTTCATATGGAGACTAAAATCAGCCTTTAGTTTCATATTATCTCCGTGTATTAAAAACTGTTTCCGCTAAAAATAGAGCAGCTTCTACAATAAGCACCATCAGAATTCAGAGTTTTGGACTGAACTTCTAAAATGACATTTTTTGCTTTTTTTAAAGAAACAATTTATGCTCAGGAGCATGGGCGTCTCAGAGCTTTTTCTAACCCTCATCCTACCTACCTATGGTGCGCCGTTTGTAAACTGAAAATGCTGAAATTAGCGGCAACAGTTTTACACATTTAGCTCCAAACCTTATGAAAACATTTTTCGAGTCACTTTTTACAACATTTACGAAAACATTTGTAACGTTTTATATTTCAAACTTTTTGTATTTCAAAATATATTTAATCTAAATACTATATAAAATACAAATTTTACATCTAAATATTATATTTAAATCATCAGATAGTTTCTCAGATAAAAACGGAACATCCAACTGTTGGAGAAATGATGCTGATGGGACACCTGCATTCCAAAAAATATAGTGGTTCAAAGATGGCGTCTAAGAGAGTCACTAGGGGGAGTGGACTCGGCTGGTGTTCTATCCAGAAGAGCTGCAATTGCTTGGCGAGTATATGCCGTGCCTCATCCAAATTTCATATGACATATAGATGCAAATCACAAGCTGATTCGTTGGAAGTTTGTTTTTCATGGTGCAATAGATGGATACAGCAGGATGTTGATGTTTGATATCAGAGCTGAGACTGTAAAAGCGCTCTTTACTGCAGATGTTGGACAATTTGGCAGACCCCTGCATATCTGGGGTTACGTGAGAAGTCTCACATTTGGGAGGACATGTGAACAAGCAGGGGTGAAGGCTCTGGCTTAATGGGAAGTTCTGTGCACAACCAGAGGATTGAGCTTTTCAACCGAGACTTAAACAACAACCGCAGCTGGATTTATGCATCTATTTATTAAGTGGAATCGCTTGGTATCCTAGACTTAGAAAATGCAACAGACCTAATGTGATCTGCTGTATAAAGTGCTTTGAGCACTCAGAGTAGCCTTCAGTTAGGTCCATATCTATTTGGACACTGACAACTTTTGTTTTGTTACCTGTTTACTGAAATATATTCTAATTATAGTCATATTATAGAAATGACATTTAATCTAGGGTATCCATATTCAATGTGGATGAAGTGTTTAGGAGTTTCTTCTTCTTAATATGTGGCACCCTCTTTTTGAAGGGACCAAACGTTAATGGACAAGTGACTCAACAGCTATTCACAGGCAGGTATGGATAATTTCTTCGCTATGTCATTATCAATTAATTAGACAAAAAGCCTGGATTTGATTTGAGGTGTTGTGCTTGCATTTGGAAAATTTTATTATGAACAGACACCACGCGGTCAAAGAGAACAGAAAAACCCATCCGAGAAATTGCTACAATATTAGAAGTGGCAAAATTTACAGTTTGGTAAGTCTTGAGAAAGGAAAAAAAGGACAGGTGAACTCAGCAACCCCGAAAGACCTGGGTGTCCAAGGAAGACAACAGTGGTGGATGATTGCAGAATCATTTCAATGGTGAAGAGAGAACCCATCACAACAGTCAACCAAGTGTAAGAACACTCTCCAGGAGTGGTTCCCAAACTTTTTTTGCTGGGCCCCCCTTTGTTTTACAAGAAAAATGTTCGTGGGGGGGGGCACACACCCATATTTTGCTCCATTCTGGTTTATTTCACATTGTGAATGTGAGAGTGAATTAATAGTGGAATTGTAAAGCGCTTTGGGTGCCTATAAGCGCTATATAAATGCAATCCATTCCAATCCATTTCACACCTCAAACTTTTAGTAAGTTCAATAAATTACAGGTAGTAAGAAAGTAAACTACTAACTCTTTTACGCTACGTCCACACCTAAACGGGTATTTTTGAAAATGACAGATAGAGACAAAATACTGTTAATCTGACTATCTTCAGGTTTTACACACTTACATATACACACGCAGTTACTGTCCCTCCATTTAGAAAGGCAGAGGCGTGTGACATGCAGGCACTGGAAGCTTTCCTGGCAGACAAACAGTGTGAGTTTGTTTTCAGTGCTCCTTCTGCAAGTCATGCAGGTGGCCATTAGGAGCATTCGTAATGTGCTAAATGCCACTACTGCTCGGTGTGCAGGAAGACTAGACGATGCCTTAGAACTTTGTTTTATGAAGCCATGGCTATTGTAAATAGCCACCCATTGACTGTGGACAGTATCAGCGACCCAAAAGCACCTGAACCTCTTACTCCAAACCATCTTATACTGATGAAGTCCAAGGTTGCCCTACCACCACCTGGGGAATTTGTGAAAGAAGACATGTATGCAGTGAAGAGGTGGCATAGAGTAGAATACTTAACTGAGCAGAAAAGAGAATACCTCATGAATGCCTCCACAAGACAGAAGTGGCACAAAACCCTCCGCAATCTAAAAGTGAATGACATTGTTATCATCAAAGAAGGTATGTTACCAAGGTGTCAGTGGCAACTGGGA
>NW_024582981.1:27105-58424 GCF_018398535.1 Haplochromis burtoni | reverse complement strand
AGGAAATAAATATGAAAAATTAAAAAGGGTAAATTTAACTAGGAAGGAATAAAATATAAATTAAGGTTAAAAATGAAATAACTGTACAACACAAATTAGAATGAAGGGTAAATTTAACTGGGAGAATAAGATAAAATATATAAATTAAAGTTGAAAATAAAATAACTGTACAACAAAATACACAATATAGAACTATATAAGAATGTATGAAGAAATCTAAATATAAATAAATATATACACAATAACAGCAGCTGTACAAGTATTAACCGGAAATGAAGAATATAGTGACCAGTGTTGTGCAAAAACAAAGTCCAGAAAGTCCAGTGTGTGTGTAAGAACCATATGTGTGGGTCAGTACTGTGTGGTGGTGTGATTGAGAGACCGTATCGCCTGCGGGAAGAAGCTCCTCCTCAGTCTCTCTGTGTTGGTCTTCAGGGAGCGGAATCGCTTTCCTGACCTCAACAGAGAGAACAGTCTGTTGTTGGGATGGCTGAGGTCCTTCACGATCTTCCTGGCCTTGGTCCAGCACCGCCTGCTGTAGATTGAGTGCAGGTCAGGGAGCTCGGAGCGGATGGTGCGCTCAGCTGACCGCACAACCCTCTGTAGAGCTCGTCTGTCCTGCATGGTGCTGTTCCCGAACCAGGTTAAGATGTTTCCCGCCAGGATGCTCTCTATGGTGCACGAGTAAAAGTTCCTGAGCACCTTGGAGGGCAGTTGGAAGTCTCTCAAGCGTCTGAGGTGGTAGAGACGCTGTCGGGCCTTTTTCACCACGGTGTTGATGTGACAGGACCATGACAGGTCCTGCGTGATGTGAACTCCGAGGTATTTGAAGCTGTCCACTCTCTCCACTGGGCACTCGTTGATGACGGGGGTCTGGTAGTTCCTCTCCTGCTTAGTGCTGAAGTCCACTATCAGCTCCTTTGTCTTACTGACGTTTAGAAGGAGGTTGTTCCTCTGGCACCAGTTCTCCAGATTCCTAATCTCCTTCAGGTAGGCCGTCTCGTTGTTATCAGAGATCAGGCCCACCACGACGGTGTCGTCAGCAAACTTGATGATGGTGGTGGAGCTGGTAGTGGCCACACAGTCATATGTGTACAAAGAGTACAGCAGGGGGCTCAGAACACACCCCTGGGGGGCTCCAGTGCTGAGAGTGGTGGAGGCTGAGACATGTCCGCCCATCCTTACTGCCTGTGGTCTGCCAGTTAGGAAGTTGGAGATCCACTGACACATAGATGAGCTGAGTCCCAGATGCTCCAGCTTGGTGGTGAGTGTGGAGGGAATTATGGTGTTAAATGCAGAGCTGTAGTCTATGAAGAGCATTTTAACATAATTCCCCCTTCTAGTGTCCAAGTGAGTGAGTGATGTGTGGAGGAGATGAGAGATGGCATCGTCTGTGGAACGATTTGGACGGTAAGCGAACTGTAGTGGGTCCAGTGTGTCTGGTAGTGAAGAAATGATGAAGTCTCTGACCAGGCGTTCAAAGCACTTCATCACTACTGAGGTGAGGGCTACAGGGCGATAGTCATTGAGAGAAGCAGGGTGGGGTTTCTTCGGGACAGGAACAATGATGGACTCTTTGAAGCATGTGGGGATCACCGACTGAGATAAAGAGATGTTGAATATCTCAGTGAACACAGGAGCTAGCTGGTATGCGCAGTCTCTGAGGATACGACCTGGGATGCCGTCTGGTCCTGCTGCTTTCCTGGTGTTCACTCTCTTGAAGGCTCTCCTTACTTCATGCTCGGAGATGACGAGCACGTTTCCGGTGCTGGCAGTATCTTCCTGTCTGCAGCCGTTAGCGCCGCTAACACTAGCATTGTTGGAGACCTTAGCTGCAGCCTCGAAGCGAGCATAGAAAGTGTTCAGCTCGTCTGCCAGAGTCACGGCCGCGTTCGTCATACCGGTTGTTGGTGCTTTATAGTCCGTTATTGTCCTTAGTCCCCGCCACAGGCTCCTAGAGTCACTCTGTTGGAGTTGTGACTCTAGTTTCCTCCCGTAGCGCTGCTTCGCCTCTTTCACCGCCCTCCGCACGTTATATGACGCGGCTTTGTACGGGTCCATGTCCCCCGTCGTGAGTCCCGTGTTGTAGGCAGCGGTGCGGGATCTCAGAGCGTCGCGGATGGTTTTATCCACCCACGGCTTCTGGTTGGGAAACGTTGTGATAGTCTTTGTCTCCACGGTATCATCCGCTAGTTTCCCGATGAATCCCACAACCGCTTCCGTAAACACGTTGACGTCATCGTCGGAGCTGTTTCTGAACATGCCCCAGTCTGCGTCATCGAGTGCGTCCTGTAACGCGGCCACCGATTGGTCCGTCCAGCGCGCGACCTTCCTCTGAACCGGAACTTCCTGTTTCAGCCTTTGTTTGTATTTTGGCATGAGGAAGATGGCGGCGTGATCAGATTTGCCAAACGGGGGGCGGGATTGTGCCTTGTAGCCGTCCTTGACCGTAGTGTAGCAGTGGTCCAGTGTCCTTTCACCTCTGGTGGGGCAGGTGATGTGTTGATAAAAGTTCGGCGCTGCGCGTTTGAGGTTGGCGCTATTAAAGTCCCCCGTCACAATAAGCGCAGCGTCCCGGTGTTGTGTCTGGTGCTGTGTGAGTGCCTCATGCAGCTCGCATAAGGCGGTGACCGTGTCCGCTTGTGGTGGAATATAAACGGCACTTACAATGACCGATGTAAATTCCCGAGGTAGATAAAAAGGACGACACATGATGGACAGTAGTTCCAGATTTGGTGTGCAGGAGCGTGTGAGAGGAACAACGTTCGCACTGTTGCACCAGTTGTTGTTCACCATTAAACACACGCCGCCTCCCCTTGACTTCCCCGAGTCCCGTGTCCTGTCCATGCGGTGAACCGAGAAGAACTCGGCCGGCTGGATGGCGTGGTCCGGCACCGCTGGGTTCAGCCATGTCTCGGTGAAGCAGAGGAGATTGCAGTCCCGAATGTCTCTCTGGAACTTTATCCTGGCCCTGAGGTCGTCAAGCTTGTTCTCCAGTGACTGGACGTTGGCGAGCAGGATGCTAGGCAGAGGTGTGCGGTGTGCACGAGCTCTCAGCCTGTTCCTGACGCCGGCTCGCTTCCCTCTAGGCCGCCGCCGCTTCCCTTTGTTCTCCCTCGAGATCTCACTCGGCCAGCTCGGATCCGGAGTTAAAAACTTCGAATTGTGAGTACATTGTATACCAATAGAAACAAGAGTGTCACTGTCATACCTAATGTACCCAATGGTGATGATTTTGCCGATTTAGAAACGCTGAAAACTAACTTAAAAAACAAAGACAAAGAAAAAGTGGTCGGAGCAGTCGTGACGGCAGCCGACCTCACCGGCGCCATCTTGGCACATAGTTTCAACTATACGTCCCAGTTGCCACTGACACCTTGGTAACATACCTTCTTTGATGATAACAATGTCATTCACTTTTAGATTGCGGAGGGTTTTGTGCCACTTCTGTCTTGTGGAGGCATTCATGATGTATTCTCTTTTCTGCTCAGTTAAGTATTCTACTCTATGCCACCTCTTCACTGCATACATGTCTTCTTTCACAAATTCCCCAGGTGGTGGTAGGGCAACCTTGGACTTCATCAGTATAAGATGGTTTGGAGTAAGAGGTTCAGGTGCTTTTGGGTCGCTGATACTGTCCACAGTCAATGGGTGGCTATTTACAATAGCCATGGCTTCATAAAACAAAGTTCTAAGGCATCGTCTAGTCTTCCTGCACACTGAGCAGTAGTGGCATTTAGCACATTACGAATGCTCCTAATGGCCACCTGCATGACTTGCAGAAGGAGCACTGAAAACAAACTCACACTGTTTGTCTGCCAGGAAAGCTTCCAGTGCCTGCATGTCACACGCCTCTGCCTTTCTAAATGGAGGGACAGTAACTGCGTGTGTATATGTAAGCGTGTAAAACCTGAAGATAGTCAGATTAACAGTATTTTGTCTCTATCTGCCATTCTGCAATTCATCTCATGTAAACAATAACGTGGCGCACAGCGTGACGTGAAAAAAGGCACATACCTTTGACGTTGCGTGACGAACTCTGTATTCCTCGTCCACACGTAAACGCAAAAAAGGAGTTTTAAAAAATCTCAGTTTTCGGTGATTCGAAACGCCGTTTAGTGTGGACGAAACAGCTGCGTTTTCAAAAATACCCGTGTAGGTGTGGACGTAGCGTAAAAGAGTTAGTAGTTTATTTCTTACTACCTGTAATTTATTGCAGATTACTTGTATTTGCTTAATTGTTTACTAAATGTTTGAGGTGTGAAATGGATTGGAATGGATTGCATTTATATAGCGCTTATAGGCACCCAAAGCGCTTTACAATTCCACTATTAATTCACTCTCACATTCACAATGTGAAATAAACCAGAATGGAGCAAAATATGGGTGTGTGCCCCCCCCCACGAACATTTTTCTTGTAAAACAAAGGGGGGCCCAGCAAAAAAAGTTTGGGAACCACTCCTGGAGAGTGTTCTTACACTTGGTTGACTGTTGTGATGGGTTCTCTCTTCACCATTGAAATGATTCTGCAATCATCCACCACTGTTGTCTTCCTTGGACACCCAGGTCTTTCGGGGTTGCTGAGTTCACCTGTCCTTTTTTTCCTTTCTCAAGATTTACCAAACTGTAAATTTTGCCACTTCTAATATTGTAGCAATTTCTCGGATGGGTTTTTCTGTTCTCTTTGACCGCGTGGTGTCTGTTCATAATAAAATTTTCCAAATGCAAGCACAACACCTCAAATCAAATCCAGGCTTTTTGTCTAATTAATTGATAATGACATAGCGAAGAAATTATCCATACCTGCCTGTGAATAGCTGTTGAGTCACTTGTCCATTAACGTTTGGTCCCTTCAAAAAGAGGGTGCCACATATTAAGAAGAAGAAACTCCTAAACACTTCATCCACATTGAATATGGATACCCTAGATTAAATGTCATTTCTATAATATGACTATAATTAGAATATATTTCAGTAAACAGGTAACAAAACAAAAGTTGTCAGTGTCCAAATAGATATGGACCTAACTGAAGGCTACTCTGAGTGCTCAAAGCACTTTATACAGCAGATCACATTAGGTCTGTTGCATTTTCTAAGTCTAGGATACCAAGGATTCCAATTATAAAAATAGGTGCATAAATGCGGCTACAGTTGTTGTTTAAGTCTCGGTTGAAACGCTCAATCCTCTGGTTGTGCACAGAACTTCCCATTAAGACAGAGCTTTCACCCCTGCTTGCTCGCATGTCCTCCCAAATCTGAGCATTCTCTCCTCCGTGATCAGTCCTGATATGCAGGGGTCTGCCAAATTGTCCAACAGCTGCAGTAAAGAGGGCTTTCACAGTCTCAGCTCGATTATTGCTGGAGCACTGAAGAAACATCAACATCCTGCTGTATCCATCTATTGCACCATGAACAACAAACTTCCAACGAATCAGTTTGTGATTTCCATCTATGTGCCATATGAAATTTGGATGAGGCACGGCATATACTCCGCCAGCCGAGTCCACTCCCCCTAGTGACTCTCTTAGACGCCATCTTTGAACCACTATATTTATATATCCATCAGCTTACTCTCTATCAATATCGAATAAAGTTATTAAAACAATTAATAGCTTGAATTTTAATTTTATTTGGAGGAATAAGTGCCATTATATATCTAAAGATGATTTGGTTAAACCATACATTGAAGGCGGTGGAAACGCAATTGATTTTGACATAATGAATGGTGTTTTGAAACTTAAATGGTTAAAATCCTTCCTAAATAATCCACACTCCATTTGGTTTTTTATACCAAGTAAGGTCTTTAACACACTAGGGGGTATCGACTTTCTCCTAAAGTGTGACTTTGAAATTACTAAGCTACCTGCTAAACTCTCTGAATTCCATAAACAGGTCCTTCTTTATTGGAAAATGTTATTTAAACATAATTTCACTCCACATAATAGCCCAATTTGGAACAATAGATATATACTGATGAACAGAAAATCTATTTTTATTCAAGATTGGTTATCAAAAGGTGTTTGGGCAATTGCCCATTTTGTAGATGAGGAAGGACATGTTCTAGGACATCAAGATTTTTGCCAAAAGTTTAATATCCAATGTTCTAAAAGTAAATTTAATCGGGTTATAAAATCCATTCCATTGTCACTTAAAAACATAGTTGTAAATGATATAATATATTCTGACATCTCCCCCAAGTTAAGGCAATTATATATAGATGGTATTCGATTTTGTGATATTAAATGCAACAATAAGTTTCTTAGATCTTCATTAAGGAGTCTTTATTCTCCAAATTTACTTAGACGTAATTACATATTAAAAGATTTCCAAAGGGAAGAAATTGGAAAAATAAGAACTGATTATATCACCTTCCCTATCCCTTCTAAAGGGAAAGAAGTCCAATTTAAAATCTTGAATAAAATTTACCCGACAAATAGACTCCTTAGTGATAGATTCAAAATAGAAGCGGGTAATTGTGTATTTTGTGAAACAGAAGAGGAGGATTTGGACCATCTATTCTTTTTGTGCAATTTTATACAAATATTTTGGTTGGATTTTCATACCTGGCTTTATTCCAGTGGGATTCAAATTACCCCATTTACCTTAAATATGATAATGTTTGGAGTGTTTTTGAAAGAAAAGAAAGCTAATTATGGTGTTAATGTGTTATTAATCTTGTGTAAGTATTTTATACATAAATGTCGCTTTTTTAAGATTAAACCAACACTGGCTCACTGGAAAAACGACTTAAACCTGTTGGTTAAATCGTTGACTTTAGTTAAAAAGAAAAAAGCTGCTTTTTTTGTTTCCTTTGTGGAAGATTTTGATTTAGTGAGTTAATAATCTGTTAATTTATGTGACCCATCTTTATATTTTATTTTCACTATATATGAAAGTTGCTAATATGTTAAAAATGTTTATTCTCTGAATCTGTAATATATGGTGCATTTTGTCTGTATGTTTATATTACTAATAAAAAAAAAAAAAAAAAAAAAAAAAAAAAAAAAAAAAAAAAAAAAAAATCAGCATCATTTCTCCAACAGTTGGATGTTCCGTTTTTATATGAGAAACTATCTGATGATTTAAATATAATATTTAGATGTAAAATTTGTATTTTATATAGTATTTAGATTAAATATATTTTGAAATACAAAAAGTTTGAAATATAAAACGTTACAAATATTTTCGTAAATGTTGTAAAAAGTGACTCGAAAAATGTTTTCATAAGGTTTGGAGCTAAATGTGGAAAACTGTTGCCGCTAATTTCAGCATTTTCAGTTTACAAACGGCGCACCATAGGTAGGTAGGATGAGGGTTAGAAAAAGCTCTGAGACGCCCATGCTCCTGAGCATAAATTGTTTCTTTAAAAAAAGCAAAAAATGTCATTTTAGAAGTTCAGTCCAAAACTCTGAATTCTGATGGTGCTTATTGTAGAAGCTGCTCTATTTTTAGCGGAAACAGTTTTTAATACACGGAGATAATATGAAACTAAAGGCTGATTTTAGTCTCCATATGAAAGGGCGACCCTTTTGCCTCATTCAGTTTATTGGTGGATCTGCCTATCTGTCACGCAATGTTCTCTCTGATTAGTCGGACCGGGCTGTTTGCCCGCCCCTGTAGGTGGAGCCTTCCTCTCTCCTCGTGCCACCCAGAAGCTTCCAGGCTGTTGTCCGGCACGCGCTGTGAAAATGATCGGCCAGCAGGTTTTAGTGCTCAGTGAGTATTCTTATTTTCCTCCAAAGCTTTTACAAAACCACCGACAACCGTACGCAGGCCGTTCGGAACTGCCTTCGATCCGCTAACAACCCAGAGACGCACAAAGCGGGGCGCGGCCGGCGTTAGCATGTTAGCCCGGTTAGCAGATGGATGATAGGCTAACTTAAGCTAACCCGTTACTCAGCATGAACACGGAGCTAGCAGGCTAACGGTTTCTTTGAGGCTAAAATCAGGCGTTCATGTGATGGAGTGAAGGTGGAATCCTCCACCTGTGTTAGTGTGAACTCACTTATTGATTATGTCATTAGGAACATGTTATTGTGTTTCTGATCATTGTGATCGATCCAGAGAGAAGAGTCATCATCAGTACTGATCGTTTTCTTTTTCAGGCGGAACCTCTGCCTATTGAAAACGGATCATCACTGTACGAATAAGAATAAAGAGTAACAGCACTGCGTGTATGCGGGCAGTAACTTCCTGTGTGTGTTTGTCTCTGCAGACCAGAACGTGAAGAGGGAGTCTGGACGTAAAGTCCAGACCGGGAACATCAATGCAGCAAAGGTGCGTTTGTTCTACAAGGCTCTGCTCACTTCCTTCTGTGCCCTTTAGGTCACAAACTGAATAACCTGCTTTGTGATCCATATGATGTGTTGGTGCTGTGCACAGCGGTCCCCGCACCACTGCTGACATATATCTTGCCTATCAAATTTGATACCGTGGTAACTGACATGTCCAATCTGGCAGGTGCTCCAGCTGTTGGTTGTAGTCAGTCTTGGCCTGCTCCTCTTCTTGTAGGAGCTGGGCTGGGTAAAAAAAAATAAAAATAGAATCATGATCGGATTGGTCTCATAGCACAATGAGCTTCTTGATGAGCTTCACACTGTCCTTAAAGTTTTTGGTTAGTTACTTAATAAGCAGCTGTGTCCAAGTGCACTCACAGGAGGCAAACAAACATTATGTTCTGTGTCTGAGCAAAAAACCTCAGGTCTGGCTAGCTAATCGAGGAAATCCACCAGTGACAGTAGCCTGGGTTAACCAGGGCGGCCTCTGCTCCTCTACTCATGCTTTTAGCTTGGTTCTATGTAGAACCCATAGTACCTGTGCAGTGTGTCCCCATCCTCTCACCCTGTCATAGCTTGGATAGCGTTTTTTGTGTTGTTTTTTTAACTAAAATAAAAGCATTGTGCTTGGACAGCTTTTTAAACTATTTGATTGTATACATTTCTAAGATTTAATCTCCTGAATATTTAATATTACTAATTAATAGGATGAACGTGTTTATTTGTCACTGAGCAATTAATAGAATACTCAGTTACTGAAATAATGAATAGCTTTACCCAAGTGTTTATGATTATTTAGTCATTGAATTTATACATATATTTGCTCATAAATGAAGAAGAGTAAAATTTGGAGAAGATAAAAAAGGTGTTTAAATTTGTGTGCTTTGTTAGCTTTCTGTTTAGAAGCTGCAGAAAACATCTGCCAAAGGATGTGTAGCACATTCACATGCGGTATTAAATTGTTTTTATATAAAACATTGTCCTAAATGCAAAAACAAATTGGTTAAAAATGCACTTATCAGTAAGGTAAATGTTACTGTCTGATGAAGATTTCTGACAGTCCTACACTATATGAATGTGTTAGTTGTGTGCGTGTGTGCATACATAACAACCCTACAGACCAGCAGAGAGTTTGTGCAGAACGGGTCAAACTCAGATTTAGATTTTAGTGTGTTACACACAGCCTGTGCACACTGATGGCTTACCTAAGAAACACCTGCAGAGAGCAGTTTACAGTGCTGACAGTGACATAATCGTGTTCACTGATTGGCTGATAGTTCAGTCTGAAACAATGTGTACACGGGTTTCACTCTGCTAACAGCGTCAGACACTAACGGGGAGCTGTGTGTTTCCTCTGAATGCCGGACTGGCTGTGGCACAGAAAGCAAAAAGGTGATGCTCAGAGACTGAGTCGGCACATAACTAGACCGGTTCAGGCTGGTCCAGGTGCTGCTCAAGGACCAGGAGTACCATCACAAACATCTCAGCAAAGAGCCAGCTCCTGTGTGCTCCATTATTGACCATTGTCACACACACACAACCTGCTAGCTTTTATTGACTTTTAGTTATCCTGGCAGAATATTGGCATTCTGGTCTCTCAGTGCTCTACATAGATTCACTGCAGGAGGATAAATGAACTCAAATTGTGTGTGACAGATAAAATCTGATCATATTAACACAGACCAGTGTGATCAGCATGACTAAATAATAATCAATAAGCAGTTGTACACCTGGCTCTTTGAAACATGTTACAGATGTCATGCTAACTCTGAGATCCCCAGTGAGTCGTGAGCACAGACTCACCATAACCTTACAGGTGATAGGAACTATTGATCTGACCCGCTGGGATTGATTGAGTGATCAATTGACCCCTTGGTCTCTTTGTGCGTTTCAGACCATCGCTGATGTCATCAGGACCTGCCTTGGCCCAAGGGCCATGATGAAGGTCAGACCCTCTGCACATGCACAGCACAGCAAGAGAAGTGTTGTTGGCATGCTAATATGCTAACATGTGCCCCTGTGTGTGTTTGTGTATATGTAGATGCTGCTCGATCCCACTGGAGGAATCGTGATGACCAATGATGGAAATGCCATCCTCAGAGAGGTCAGTCACTCACACGCTCACACTCATTCAACATCTAATCAGGCGTGTGATTCCTCACCTGCTGCATTTCCTTGGCAACAGATCCAGGTACAGCACCCAGCAGCGAAGTCGATGATTGAAATCAGCCGTACACAGGATGAGGAGGTGGGAGATGGAACCACCTCGGTCATCATACTGGGTGAGGAAGAGCACGAGAAACGTGGCACACAATCACACGATCTCTCAGTTGATCTAAAATCTGTCTTTGTCTCTCTCTCCCCCCCTCTCTCACTCTCTCTCTCTCCCTGTCACCTGTGTGACCTTCAGCCGGTGAGATGCTGGCAGTGGCTGAGCAGTTTCTGGAGCAGCAGATGCATCCGACTGTGATCATCAGTGCTTACCGCCGGGCGCTGGAGGACATGTTGGACACCCTGAAGGAGATCAGGTAACGGCTGTTCCAGCTGCGATGAAGTTGCCATGTCCTATGCTATGTGTAACTCTGCCCCCTCCCCTCCTAGCACCCCTGTGGACACGTCAGACCGCTCCATGATGCTGAAGATTGTCCACTCAGCCATTAACACCAAAGCTCTGAGCCGCTGGTCTGAGCTGGCCTGTAACATTGCGCTGGACGCCGTGCGCACTGTGGAACTGGAGGAGAGCGGTCGCAAAGAGATTGACATCAAGAAGTACGCCAAGGTGGAGAAGGTACGAATCAATGTGGGCCAGTCGCTTTAAACTAGGGTTGGCTCGCCTGCCTTCAGGCTGTTTGTTAATAAAGTTTTATCTGTCCCGTTTCCAATGATGGTGTGCTGCATACAGGTTCCTGGTGGATCTCTTTATCTTATTCATAGCCTTTTCCTTTTTTGTTTTCTTTAGGTCACGAGCAGTTGTCCAAGCATTTCACTACATATCGTACTGTGTATGACTGTGTACGTGACAAATAAAATTTGAATTTGAATTTTGGGATGATGGTTTAGTCCGTCGGGTCAAGGTTCAAGTAGGAGACCAAAGTCGGACCAAAAAACAGGACCGTGCTTTCAAGCCCCCCATTATCGAGCAGCCTATCCAAAAATTGGTGGTTCTTGTTGAAAGAGAATAATAACAAACATGTTATTGTCTGAGATGAACTGACATATTGACATAAACAATGTAACATTCCAAGTGGCAACTGCTCTATCATGGTCTGTACACCTTTATATTGGCTGAAGTGGTTTCATTTTTGTTGTTGTTCAGAATCATGTATGATTCAGCTAGTTTGTAAATCATAGCATGATTGGTGGGAGTGTAATGAACCGCTGGTCTGTACCATTGTCGGAGCTTTATGCACAGTAGCATTAATGATAGATGTGCTCAGAGGCGTGCCCTGTAACCTGTATAGAGCAGTCTGTCGTGCAGAGGAATAAACTGTATAAAGTCCATCTTAGACATGTGTGTCACTCAAGCTAGCAGCGCCCCATGAGAAATGGGCCGAATGTTTACGTGTTCACGTGTTCCCACTGTTGCCAAAGTACTTGCTCATAGGGGGTCATTTAATTGTTGTTTTTCCTGTATGTATTATTGTAGGGTCTACCTTAAAATTGACTGTTGTTGTGATTTGGTGCTGTATAAATAAAACTGAAAAAATTGAACCGTTTTAATCTGGCTTCTGTTCATTCCATAGTACAGAAACAGCTCTAGGAAAAATCACAAATGATCTTTTGTTTGCAGCGGATTCTGGACTCATCACTATCCTCATTCTCCTTGACCTTATGGCAACTTTTGATACAATCTCCCACGGCATCCTTCTTCATAGATTAACATCTATTGGCATCAAAAATATAGCACTCGCCTGGTTTACCTCATATCTCTCTGGCCGTGCACAGTTTTTTTCAATTACTTATTCACAGATCACCATCTACTCCAGTTAAGTCCTGTGTACCCCAAGGCTCTGTCCTGGGATCTTTGCTTTTTATTATCTCCTACATCTAGGTAATATTTTCAAGAAATATAACATTCAATTCCACTGCTACGCAGATGACACCCAAATCTACTTCCAAACCTATAGTTACTCTCATACCCACATTTCTTATCGTTAAAGTGAAATCAAGGTTTCAGAACTTTCTTAAGCTTAATGGTAATAAAACAGAATTTATTCAAATATGCACCAAATCTATACAGACTAAAGTTGGGACCATAAATCTTTCATTATCCATTGATAACTATTGTCATACCTTCCCCTCAGGTTAACAGTGTTGGTGTCATCATTGACAGCACTCTTTCCTTCACGGCACATAGAAATAATATCACTTGGTCTTCTTATTTTTATCATTTATTTTGTTGTACTAATGTAATTTTGAGGATCTTTATAAATAAAATAAATAAAATTCATTATTATTAAATAGACTTAGACTTACTCCTGGTAATGCAAACCAATCTTTCTACAGGACTGGAAACAAGCAAAAGCATCAGGCGCTACCACTTTCTCCCTTCCTGTCTGTTAAGGAGCAAAGGTTACACTTTTTTCCAGCTCGTTTTCCCACTGGGCAGTGGGCAGTCACATCAGAAGTCTTCCTCACTCCCAGCAGGGTTGTAGCAGCATCACGTCTCCCTTTCATGTGTTTCATGACCAGGAACCGACCCAGCTGTCTCAGGTTAATGCAGTAACATCTCCAGTGTTCTGGTAATTTCTAGACTGGATCAGGTGATTCATGAAACAATGAAGCCTTTCTTCTTTAAAATGACTGACAGAATGCCCCACCACCTTTGATATTGTGTGATACCTTAGTTTAGGATCCATGGCAAGCATGAGGTGAATAAATAGTTTCATTTATTGAAACTGCATGAGAGGAGGGGGTGTTTTTGACCGGGGTTCCCAAAACATTTTTATTCAGTACTTCTCAAAGCAGAAACCAAAGGTAAATGGACTACAGTGCTTTTCTACTCTACTATGTAACATTTAGACTCATGAATGCATGAGAGAGTTGGTTCCAAGAACCAACCAGCCATAAATACAATAAAAAGTGGGATTACCGTCATGAAAATGTGGCAAATAATGTGAGTAGTCATATGTGAATTTAATTATGCTTATATCTAACAGGCTGATTGTGAATGTCTCCTTCATTGAGGAGACTCAGGGCTGGTGCTCATGTAGCACTTTCTGCATTTCTTGTGACTTATTTGTACACCAAGCTGAGAATCAATTTTGACTGATTTGCATTCTGAAAACACACGTGGATATTCCCATGAGTGTGTTTACCTGTGTCCAGTGACATCACATGTGCCTAAAGCATATTGGGACGACAGGTCGATAAGCAGCTGTGGGCCTGAACGAGCACAAACCTGTCCAAGTCTCTGAAATTCATACAAAACTTTATTGTCCCAAAAAACAGAAGAAAAACACCTGCAACCTGTTTGTGCACGAAAGGAGGTCGACTGAAGTTAACAAACAAACAAACAAACAAATAAATAAATAAATAAATAAATAATGAGGCTGACAATGGCATGATTAATAGTGGTGTGTTTCAGGGATGAGTGAGCGATTTGATTTGATGCAACGAGTGTCCTGATGTAATGTCCGGTATTGGCGCTCCAGATTCAGGCTCTCCTCCTTGCTGTTGGGGGTGTCAGAGTTCATCTTTGAAGCCACTCAACACCAAGTGGTGACTCGCCTCTCGCTTGAGGAACCGGAGGAAGTCTTTGAGCTCGCGGGTGCCCTGAAAGCACATGGGAGATGTCATGTGACCCCAGAAGGAAGTTAACATAAAGACTTTATCTTGAAAACCTGTCGGTGGCTCAAGCTCCACCCTTACTGTGAAGCCTTGCCTTCACAAACTGCACAGTGTCCACAGTGTCTGTGTAAGCTTCAGCAAACTACCAACTATTAAACACTGAACTTTAGCTTCACTTCCTCCACTTGCAGCTCTGGATGAATGAGGGTGTATTAAAAAAAAACAGACTGGTCCGAGCAGGAAATGTGGCTGTGTGTGTACGTAAATGACAACAGACTTTCAAAGTAAAATTCTTCATTTATAATCCCTGTAGGCTCTTCTTTGGTGGTGTATGAGCCTATTGTTCAGAAACAGCTGTAGTGCTGTTTCTGAACAATAAATGTTGAGTCAAACAGTATAAACACGTTGGGTTTTCCAGGAAAGACCACAGCCTGAAGTTACAGTGTAATCAAAGCAAATATTTGTCACCAGGAAGGATTTTTAACATCCAGCCCTTTACAGGCTCACATTAGTTATTATTATATACACACACTTTTATTTATATAGACCAGCTGAGGAATAAGACGAGGATTTAATTAATTAGTATAAAATCAGGACTTTAGCAGCAGTCGGCAGACCCTGAGGGTACTGCGTCCGTATGCCCTGTGGATGATAAATGAGAGCAGTAAAAAGCACACTGGTGTTATTGGCTGCTCAACTTTTAAGATTAGGCTTAAAACTTTCCTTTTTGCTAAAGCATATCATTAGGCTGGATCAGGTGACCCTGAATCCTCCCTTAGTTATGCTGCAATAAGTGTAGGCTGCTGGGGGATTCGGATGATGCACTGAGTCTTCTTCACCTTTCTCACTCACTATGTGTTAATGGACCTCTCTGCACTGAATCGTTGAATGACTCACTTCTGCACTTTGAGAAAACGCCTCTTCTGATCTGTGCACAGATGTGGTTGTACCTGTACCATATCAGTCAAGAGCCTGTACAAGTGGAAGCAGGTGCAGTTTAATGGACCAAATTATGTCCTGTGTTTCTTCTGAGCTGACCATGAGTGGCTGTGGAGAAAAATGAGTGTCTGTACTTTGCAGTGCTCACACTGACCCGGGGGGTTAGAAAATTATTTAAATGTGAAGTATGAATGGGCAGACTCTGTGTTGACAAACAGGATGTATGTAAATGAGAAAATGTAATTTTTAAATCCCACTGACATATGCTGAGAGAAGCCGCAGACTGCAGGTGTGGACCTGAGCTAGTGCACATAGGTGAGCACAGAGCATAATTAACTACCCATAAAACCCTGAGACAAGGCAGCTCAAACAGCTGTGAGGGAAAACTACAGCACAGGCGAGTGGGCTGCTGCAGATAACATTGACCTTAGATAAACTGAGAGGAAGCAACTTCATCTAAAACTGTAGCTGAGGTCCATCTAGCCTCAGGTCTTGGGTATGCACTCAGGTGTCTTACCTGGTATCTGACGGGTTCGTCCTTCCTGCCTACTGGAGCAAAGTAGATGGTGGGAAACCTGCAGGCAGACACAGCGACATCAGACTCACACCTGGCAATGACTGAAGCATGTCACGGGAAACCTGAATCTCACCCTTGGACGTCGTAACCCAGAGGGACGTCATTGGCCAGGGCATTCATCTTGGCAATGACGATTTTGGGGTCAGAGCGCAGCTGAAGAACACAAAGGTTTGACAATGATTTCACACAGAAATAAACCAGTGATATATCCTTCAGTACAACAGGTCATTTTAGTGGGTGGAGCTACAGCACACAAGACCTCATAGGCAAACAGGAACCAGCACCAGGTCTGAGACAAGTCCCCATTTGAGGAAGACGGAAGATGTTTCAGAGTTTCTAAGATGTCATGTGACCTTTTGCAGATGTTTTACACACTCAGGAAGGGGCAGAGCCTAAGTGCAGCTGCAGTGTGAGAGTAGTTCATAATAGCACACACGATGCTACAGAAGCATGAGCTGGCAGCTTTGTGTGGTTTGTTGTGCACCTGCTTATTTGCGGTGCTCAGCTGGTGTTGAGAGCAGGAAGGCCATGTCACACAAATATATAAGACCCAGCCCATTCTTATTCTAGCACCATTTCCTTATTGTGTAGAGAAACTGTTCAAACTGCACTTTTCTTATACTGAAGATTAAATGTATAGTTAATAGTAAAACCGCCAAGGGGTTCATTTTAAATGTCAACTGTAACTCTGTTAAATTATTTACATAATTTCCTCAGGGGTTATTCAAGTATTCTGATTCTGATAAATCTAAAACACCATCATCTCAGATTTCTAAGGAGCTTGAAAAGAAAAATCTGGGAGACTCCACCACTTTACCCTAAAACTGAAGAAGCTTCTCGGATGAGAGGCGAAACGTCTTCAAGCCACTTTTCGCGCTACTTGTACAGCACTATGTTGCCTGGCGGATGGACAGGGCAGAGATAGCTCAGTACAGGGCAGAGATAGCTCAGTAGGTAGAGTGGTGGCCCCATGATCGGAAGGTCGGGGGTTCGATTCCCCTGAACAGCTACCCTGAGGTACCCCTGAGCAAGGTACCGTCCCTACACACTGCTCCCCGGGCGCCCAATGGCTGCCCACTGCTTCACTGAGTGAATGGGTTAAATGCAGAGAGCGATTTTCCCCACGGGGACCAATAAAGTACACCTTCTTCTTCTTCGACATGTGACCAACATACCACTCTTGAACCCCGATCCTTCCGCCAGGCAACGTAGTGCCGTACAACAGCGGAACAAACAAAACAAATCGTCTTACGATATGACAAAAATCATGGACAATCCATAGAAAAGCCGCACCTGACTTGTGCAAAAAGTAGCGGCTTATAGCCCGACAATTACGGTACACTTCTTTTTCAATTAGTTAGCATTTTAATTATTATTATTTAATTTAATAATTTAGAACATAACAGCCCAGTACATGCACACTAGGGCTGCCACAAACGATTATTTTACTAGTCACCGATTATTTTTGCGATTAGTCGACTAATCAGATCATGCATCCATTGGACATAAAACGTACAGCTTATTGCGCCAGCAGCATCTGCTCTTATATAACTATCATTAGCTTAGAGCTTTAAGTGTTTAAGGTCTGTGCTAGCTAAAAATAAAGACAAGATGATAGTTTATTAAACTCCACTGAAACAATCTGCAAATTTCATTTAAATTTAATAAACTCAGCCGTGTGCTCCTTGCTATCTAAAATATAACAGGACACCGGAGTATATTATCGAGCATCTCACACTTCTGATAATCAGTTGTCTGATTGACGTTTATTCTGCTGTGTAAAAACTATTAACGGCAGCTACATGCAGTGCTGCCATGTTCTGTTTCAGTCTGTTATTACACTCTTAAATCCTGCTACTTATTCCCGCGTCTTTTGGGATCTTACAAAGCTTCAAACGACGCGTCGACTATTAAATTAGTTGTCGACAGTTTTGATAGTCGACGTAATCATGACTATTCGACTAATCGTGGCAGCCCTAATGCACACCACACCACAAACAGAATGCAGTTTCTTACTGAAGCACAATCAGGAATACCATCGGCAAGTCTGCAGGGCAAGTAGGTTCAAGTGTACAAAGGAAAAAAAAAGCAAAGAAAAAAAAGCAGACGCTCTGAGAAAGAGATGTCATACTTTTTGGAGATGTTTTCTTTTTTCCTTACATCATCTCACTGACCGGATTATTTCATATTAGAAGTGAGGAATGAGCCCAAATGTGAGTGAAGGAGACTGTAACGTGGAGATTAGGTTTTTTTTCCTGCAGAAATGCTGATGGATGATGGGATTTGCAATTATCTTCGATAGGAAACCGTTATGTTTTTGGTGTGATACGCATGCAGTAAGTAACCTGTGTTGTAGTAATCTGTTTTGTTGTGTTTGGCGAAAGAGAGAATATTTTATTGTGTAAAATAGCATTGATCACACCTTGCAAATATCTGCTTTGCCAGCTGATTGCACAGGATGGTACACCTGGTGCAGAGAAGCTAGAGTGTGGACTCAAGCTTGTTGGTCTGGTGACTAAAACAGGGTCTTCACCACACAGTGCTTATTTATAAAGTGCTTTACAAATCCGCACATTACGGCTACAGTTGGATTTTCCTGTTTGAGTGAAGCTAGCCAAACAGCGAACACCCAGTTACTGCTAAAGCGACAGAGTGTGAGAGTGGACATTATATTCTCAGTATATGAGTGAGCGTACCGTTTCAGCAAGCTCTCCATAGACCGGCTCCAACTTCTTACAGTGAGGACACAACGGAGAAAAAAACTGGATCAGAACATTTTTATCCGGGTCATTCACCACCTGATCAAAGGACTCTGCTACCACCACCTGAGGCACACAGGTCAGAGGTTACAAAGAGGTCTACAACGTCATTGATACTCACACAAGAGGCTTTGGCGTGTTTGTTTTACTCACTTTGACAGCCCCAGAGTTCTTTTCAGGTATCGGTTCTGATTTGATGTAACGTTTGAGTCGACCTGCAAAGTAATCTTCCAGGAACCTCTGCAGAGACGCACCATCCCTCCTAAGACAAACAAACAAACACACACAGTTACTTGTTGGTGCTTTCATTGTGAATGAGGTCAGAAAGCTGAGAAATGCGGGTCAGCCCCCCCAAAAGTTTGAAACAGACTTGGATCAGATAGTTCTGGTTTATTGTGACCCCACCCCCTCACCTGCAGAACAGGTGACATAGTGGTATGACTTGGCTACGCACGTGAACTCCTCCCTCATGGTGTACTTGTGACCCAGTCGGGTCCGGATAGTGATAAAGGGCAGCTCCCCTCCATCTGACGTCCCCATTCCAAAGTCTTCCTCCAGCTCCAACAGGAAGTCCTTCTTATTGGCTATAGAGAAGGTTAGACCCCGCCCGACATACTTAGACGCCACCTTCATTACCCTGAGAAGAAAACACACAGGGGAGAGGATTACACACAAACACTTTAGTCAATCAAGCTGTACATCTGGAACACATCCCCTCTGTGTGCTTGCGTTACCTGTTCCTCCAGTAGTTGGAGCCGGGGATATTGTGATGGTAGTCAAGATCGTAGTACGCCGTCAGCAGGTCCCGGACTCTCAGTCGGTCTCTATTCTCTATTGTCATGTGAGGACACAGACCGTAGCTGCACATAGATGGACACACAGAATGAGGCTGCGGTTCCTCTAATGACGTAGGACAGTTTTCCAATTTCATTGTACTATATATGACTGTGCAATGACAATAAAGAGTTATCTCTTATCTCTTAAAGACTCACATGTGATCTCTGATGAAGCGCCGCAGTGAGCCGATGGTCAGGTAGTCTCTGAAGATGACAATGCTGTCCTCAAAAGCATTGGCGAGTCTGGGAGGTCTGAACAGCAGCACACATCTGGAGAGAGAGACACACACACACGCACAGAAGTGAGAATAACACCTTTAAACTGTGACATCACTACGGTGATATCACTTAGGTGTGAACTCACTCTGAGTTGGCCCCATGCTCTTCGGCGAGCTGCAGGTTGGTGCTGTGAGCGAAACGGAACTGTTCTCTGAGTAGAGTGGCTGCCTTCAGGAACTCAGCCAGACGGGGGCTGTCCGTACCTGAGAACACACCTGATGCAGACACATGCACTGGTAAGGGAGCTAAAGGGGAGTCAGAGGACCACAGACACCATGTGTTTGTCTGACCCTGAAGTTAGCATGGCCATGTTTACTTTAAGGTTACTATAAGGTGATCATGCCATGCAAGCAATAAAACCTCAAAGGTGTACAGGTATCCAGACTGCAACAGTGCGAACAAATTCAACAAAAATGGTTTATTTGAAGAGTTTCAATTAGGTTTCAGAGCTCATCACAATACAGAAATGGCTTTAGTGAAGGTTACAAATACAAAAACAAAAAAAAATACAAAAAATTCATACACAGAGGTTAATTATGGAGTACCACAGGATTTTGTGGAAGGACCAATTCTGTTTGCATTATACCTGCTTCCCTTAAAAGGCATAGCAGATGACACCCAACTTTACCTATCCATCAAGCCAGATAACACACAACAACTATTTGAACTGCGTGAATGTTTTAAAGACAAAGACCTAAAGAGACATAAAGATAAAACTGAGGTAATTGTATTTGGCCCTAAAATTCTTAGAAACACTGCATCTAACCAGATGCTTACTCTGGATAGCATTACCTTGGCCTCCAGTAACACTGAGGAATCGTGGAGTCTTTAACCAGGATATGTCCTGGTATGTGAGGTCGAGCATTTTTATACATTTTGTTTTATGCACATCCTTCAGATTTTGCCTGCAGCTTGGTGAGCAGTGATGAAGTGGGCGTGCAGGCCATTGTTACCATTGCTCTCAGTTTAATTCTGCAGGTACACATAGAGATGTACCTGCAGATGTACCTATGTGTGAAATCTAACTGAGGATCATGCATCTTATGATTCTGTCTAGGTTAGGAGTGTAAAGGCTAGTATAAATATATTTGGCTGCACTATGCCCGAGTACATTTAGAAGTCGTCTGTGCAGACCAGAGCGTAAGCCAGCACAGAGACACGTAACCAGGGTAAAAGTCATTATATAAAAATAGGAGAGGTAGGTTTCTAACCTAGATGTGACCTCGTCTGTACAGTGGAAAGACGAGTGCTATGGCCTCCGGAGGGGAAGAGGACTGCCAAGAGGTTGTGATCATCCTGTCCACCAACGAGGGAATGCCAAGTCTAAACCACGGCCTCTCCCCAACAGTTTTAACCAAACAGATAGAAGGACAACTCAATATATAATCCTGTGTAATGCTAAGTTAGGCTTATTCTCTTTCAGGAAATTGGCTACAGCTAGCTGCTTGCAGACTATGGTTTTCTGATTGAAGGAGTACATGTTTTGTTTGAACTGTTTAAGGTGAATAAATACTTAAAGATTAGATTAAGACTACATCCCTCTTTTTTCTAGCCACCCCTCCAGGAGCCTGGTTCAGCTGGAGGTTTCTATCTGTTAAAAGGGAGGTTGTCCTTCCTACTGTCGCTAAAGCGCTTGCTCATAGGGGTCATCGGATTGTTGGGGTTTTCTGTTTTCTTTGTATTATTGTAGGATCTTTACAATATAAAGCAACTTGAATACCTTGAAGCAACTGTTGTTGTGATTTAGCAATATATAAATAAAACTGAATTAAGCTGAACTGAGGCTTACCTAGGCAACAAGAGCCTGGAACTTTCACCTGTGACCAAGCAACAGCTACATTTCCTCATCGTTTGTTTCGTCTTCTGCTGTTTTGTTTATACTGATTTTATTCTTTAATGTCTGTATAACTTGACTTTGACAAATAAGAAGCACTCAGCCTAAAGCATGATGCAGCATACAGCAACACGCAGTAGCGGTTTTAGATACGGGCGACACGGGCAGTTACTCGAGGCGGCATCACGGGCATCGGCAAAAAAAAAAAAAAAAAAAGCTCGTCCTCGTGCTGCCCCGACGTCAGCCAGCGCATATTGGGAATGGCATAGGCACCGATCGGTTTTCTATCGTCCATTTGCTGGGAGTAAGGGCGCCCTTCGTTTGCGAGGTGCGCCTGCTGCTTGTGGCGCAGAGAGGAGAGGGCGGGGCGGCGGCAGATTTTCTGACCGGCTGGAGCAAAATTTACAGTTTGATGATTTAAAGTCTCACACACAAGCCGTCGAAAGGGGAGGGGGGCCTGCTGCTTCCAAATAGAGCACATTTCATTTATAATGAGAGGGAGTGTTCGCCCAGGGCGCCAAACAGGCTAGGACCGCCACTGGCAACACGTGACCTCGTACCTACAATGCTGGCGTCATGGTTATTGACAAAGGCCTTCAGATCGTCTTTGGTCTTCAGGTGCATCGAGTCTGGACCAGTCTGCCTCCTCATAGTCTCGTAGATCCCCTCTGAACAGAAACACACACACAGACAGAGGTTACATCACAGAGTCAAGTAACAGAGCAGGATTGGGATGCTCATAGTGTTTCCTACCTGCAGTGCGAGGACCATCATAGGGGGCGGAATCTTTGCCGTACCTAAAAATTCTCAAGGTGGGATAACCTGAGACCCCAAAACGACTGCACGTCTCAGAGTTTGTCGTACAGTCCACCTGCCGCACAGGTGAGACAAACAGATAAGACTGTTGTGAAACAGGTGTTCACAACAGTAATGAACACGATGGACACATTACCTTTGCTAATTGAACACTTCCTTTCAGTCGACTAGCTGCTTTCTCAAACTCTGGGGCCAATTTCTTACAATGACCACACCTGAAGGAAGGGAAAAATAAAGGGATGAAGGAAAGGAAGGAGAAATAAACAAAGGAAGGGTGTAAAGAAACAGGGAAGGAAGGAAGGAAGGAAGGAAGTTGGAACGCAAGGAAGGAATGCGGAAAAGACGGAAGGGGAGGGAAGGCAAGGAATGAAGGAAATAAGAGCCACAGTATAATAAATACAAAATAATTAAATCAAGGGAAATGACGTAGGAAAGAGGTGGAGGAATGGAACGAGAGATGGAAGAGGACAAGCAGGTTGTTAGTGCCTCCCTAACAGCAGAGACACGATTTAAAAACAGCAGAAAACCAATAAAGATGGAATGATTTCATTTAAAAAAAAAAAAACTCAGGAAAACTCTCCCGCCGCCGGCCGCGCTAAACTAACGCCGATTCTTTACCAAGGAGCGTAGAATTTCACCAGCATGGTCTCGTGCTCTGTTGCCAGGTAATCGAAGTCCGCGTCCCCGAGCTCGAGCACGTCCCTTCGCGAGGACACAGCGGCGGGAAAACCAGACAGCACCACCAACGTGACGACAGGAAAAAAGCCCAAAGTGGGCGCCATGACGGAAGTAGAAGAAGAGCTGAGAGAACGAAGGATGAAACCGGTGATCGTTACTGGAGACTTCTTACAATGAGGCGGTGTTCCGGTGACCTCCTTCAAATTAAAACGCTTCACCGTAACAAATAGTATTTAAAATGTGTAATAACTAAAATCAAACATCTTTATTGGGAAATTAAATATGTGTAAAACGAGAGCCTTTACAGACACCAATCCACGCCATTTTAATCCAGAGGAAAAACCTAGCAACACCTGAAGGTCTGGTTACTGCAGATTCGGTAGTTTCCGGTGTCGTCTTCTTCTTTCGTTTTTAATGGCAGCTTGCATTCAATACAGTTGTACTACTGCCTTCTCTTGGCTTATACTGCTACATCGCTTCTATTTCCTTAACCCTACAATGCCCTTTGTATCCTATTTTTGATGCATGAGTTTCTGAGACAGCTATCTCATCAACATGATAAATACTTGCCATAATTTCAAAAACTCCTTTTTTGTCTAGAATTAACATTATTGTTAACAAAACGTGCCAAAAATGCCCAATGTATCAAATGCAATACAAAAATAAAAGATAAACAAAAACAAAAATATATCATACATACATATAGCAAAAACATTTTTGTGGATTTTGTTAGAATGGTTAATCAGAATCAGAATACTTTATTGATCTCTAGGGGAAATTATTTTTGGTTAAAGTGCTCCAGTATAAACAAACAGTAACAAAGAAAGACAATACACTAAGTAAGAATAACACAATCTATACATAATAACCATCTCAGTTCCAAAAATAAATAAATTAATAAAAAAATCAGAATTTTCTGGCCATTTTTTTGATGGGTTGGGTCTTACAGGGTTAAATCCTCTTGATGAGTCTGGTAATGAGCTTCATCTGGGATGCAGATGAAGCTCATTAAGGAAAAATTCCTGTATGAGTGGGTGAAGCGAGTCCAAAAGCCAGGGGAGACCGGAAACCAGTCATTGTAGCTGGTTGGGTACAGCACGCTGAAACTCCTCTGGATGATTCAGCCACAGGTCACATAAGCTATTCACTGAACTGTTGAAAAGAGGAAAAGATTTAAAAAATAGTTTTGGGTGGATTGGGGATAAGTTTGTAACACTTTCTTAACACGATGACTTTTATTATGACCTTTCAAATGTATCCAATAATTTACCATTGACTTTTGTCTTCTAAAATATAGTGGCACTCCACCCGATTCTACTTGTAGGACACATACTGGTGTTGCTTAAAGTCTCAGTGGTTGAGCTTGGATAATATCCAAGTTTTAGCCGCTGACCAATATACCATACACCTATAATCTATTCTTGAGTGAATTAATGTGGCATCAAAATTTGCACCCCATCTCAACCCTGCTAAACCCCTTATAATATTAAGTACCTTTTTACTTTTACCCATAATGTGCTCTGTGATTTTTCCAAGTTAATTTCTTATCAAAAACTAGACCCAAAAAACGAAACCAATCAACCCTTTCTAGCCCCTTCCCATACTAGTAAAACTGTTTATTTTCTCCTATTTTTTTTTTTATTTGTGAAAAACATGACTTTAGTTTTCTCAACTGAAAATTTTAAAATCCCATTCTACACCTCACTTTTCCACTTTACTTATCCCCTCCTGGAATTTCTTAATGAGATGGTCTACATTTCCCACCCTTACCTATAATGCTCCATCATGAGCAAAAAGTAATTTACCATAATTTCCAGATATCTTTAAAAATACCATTGATCATAACTGAAAATAACGTTGGGCTTACTACACTTCCTTGAGGAGTTCAATTTTCTATTTTTCTTGGCTCTGAAACATGTGATCCTATTTTAACTTGAATAGTTCTGTCACATAAAAAAAATCCCTTAACCAACTAAACATATTTTCTCCTATTCCTAACTGATGTAATTTAATCAGTAAACCCTTTCTCCAAGGCATATCATATGCTTTTTCTACATCCACAAACATAGCAACTACAATTTCTTTATTATTCTGAGCTTTCTTAATATCATCTTCCAGACATAAAAGAGGATCCATTGCTACGAAAACTACTCCGATAAGGTGCTGTTATATTTCTTGACTAAAAATTGCACCGACCACTCATTCACCATCCTTTGCATCAATTTACACATATTGAAAGTCAAAGCAATGGTTCTATATTTCCCAGGATTACTATGGCCTTTTCCAGGTTTCTTTATTGGCACAATTATTGCCTTTTTGCATCTATATGGGAAGAGCCCTACTTGTCATATCTTATTAAATAACATTAACAATTTATTTAACGCTACATTACTTAAATGTTTCAACATAATATAACATACCTCATCGTTCCCTGGAGCACTATCCTGGTGCTACCCAGAGCTCTTTTCATTTCTCCAATAGAGGGGGCAATTCATTATATCAGTACTCTCTTTCCTCCCTAAAGCTTAAAGATTTCTTTCTTTAGCCTTCACAAACAAACACTTTGTTTACAAACACTTTTAAGGAGTAAAAAATTTTTAATGAGTTATTTTCATTCAATGTGAATAAACATTTGTACAAAACCTTCACACAATGTCTCCTTCACCAACATGAGAGCATGGAATCATGGGAGTGATGAGGTGTCCTCAACGCAGAGCATTATGGGAAACCAGAAGACGGGCCCCTCACCAAGGTCACATGACCCAGTTTAAGCCAACAGGAGCTGGTTTCTACTTTCCTTCTTTGTATTATGTGACCACAGAGGCCCCTCCCTCTCTAGAGGAGATAAATTAATGATAAATATTTTTTAAATAAAGCTCTGCTCTGATTGGTCAACAAATCGGAGTTGAAGTATAAACAGCAAGTGTCTCTGAACTCTTTCACAGTAAGCTACAGTCCTGTAAATGAACTCTTTGATCAGCCTCAAATCTGCTCCAGAGAAAAAAGGTCTGAAGAATCCATCATCACCCAGATTGTAGGAAGAGAGTGTTATCCTGAGGCTGTAGAACTTTTAACTGGTTCTAGATTTTAAATCCACAGCTAAGTCTCTAAACCTAAAGTCCAGAACCGAAGGCCGGCCACGGAGGTTCACATGTATCCTGAATCATTCATCATCTCTGATCTAGAATGGAACTCTTTGATCCTCTCGTCTCAACACATTCTCTAAACAGTCTGGCAGAGGTGAGCAGAGCGCCTCCTGCAAGACTCCATTCTTTCATCTAAATAAACTCCTCTGGATTCTCAAAGTCGGACAGCAGTGGATTTGCATCATTTTGGACTCTGTAGTCTATTTGCAGGTCTCTAACTGGTCAAGGACTCAGTCTGGAGCATCTTGCCTGCTCATTGGCTGTGCCTCAAAGGAACAGGAAGTGGACTTTGCAGAGTGGAAAAGCTTCATCAGGTCGAGGAACCGAAGGCGTACCTGAAGAAAACATCGGATTTAATACTTAGAAGAAAAACACAGAGCTCAGAGCTCTACACTTGCATGCTGAGGCGTTGCCTCATCTCACCTGTTGGGCAGTCTTGTTTCCCAGGTGGATAGACACCTGTCTGAACGTTTTCCAGGTGGCTCCCCTCTCCTGACAGGCAGTCAGGATAGCTCGGTCCACCTCGCTGGAACAGGAACAATCAGAGTTAGTTTTTCCTCTTTTCTTATGCTACTTTTAGAATCATCTTAAAACATCTGGCTCTGAAAGCTTCGATGCTTAAATTCATTTTATTTTCATAATGTTTCAAGATCAGCGTTTATGTTTGTAGAACATTTCAAATGAAACATTTCTACAACATTTACAGTTTTATACAATACAAATGTCTTTGCTACTAGAAGATGTATGCTTCAGAAGTTTTATTTTTTGGGTTTACAGATGTTCCGTCTCATTTTTATTCCTTAAGGATTTTTTTATGGAGCATTTAATGAATATTGTTTTTAGAACACGTTTCCAGAGCACGTGAACATTTGCAGGGTGTGTAATGTTTTATGCAACAGAGATTTTGAGTGTGTGATTGTGGCTGGTGCAACACTTATTGATGACTTTCTGATATTTTCTACAACATCTGAATAATGCCTGCCAACACTTTTTCAGGACACTGGGGTTTTTTGTCTCTAATAGTTTCAGAACCTTGAAATGATGTTTCATCGTTATGTTTCTTTAGTGTTTTCTCTGACCGTGTCCACATGACGACTTTCTCCCCAGTGGCTGTCAAAGTGATGTTTTTGGCACAAACCGCTTGCCGCTGCCCCTCATCCTGTTCCTCTCTGTCGGTGCCTTGGTTCCCGTCAGGGGAACTCTGGGCAGCAGAGTTTGTGGTGTGGAACTCTTGGTAGAACTGGCGGAGTTCCTGCTGTAGGTCAGGATGATGGCAGAGCAAAGAAGAGAGCTGACAAAACAAAGAGAGGATCAGACTTCGGTCTCTCTCTGTTCCATTTTTTATCAATAACTTGATAAACCCATCATTCCGGAGGAAAATAATCAGTGTTTAATTATTTTATCAGTAGAAGACAGATTTAATTGACAGATTTCCTCAGGTCAGATCAGCTGAGGGGTCAAATGTCATCTACCTTACCTTGTTTATGTCCTCAGGTAAAGGGGCAGAGCTTCCTTGCAGTACTGACACCACCTGTTGGTACAGTGAGGAGCTTTCTCCCAGGCTCCATCTCAGTTTCCATAGAAACACTCGACTGCGTTCAAATAGCTGCTGCTCCAGAAGCTGCGGAGATGAAGAGAGCTGATGAGTTGCACCTAAGTCACAGCACACCTCTGCGAGGTCACAGTGATGTCACCCACCAGGCCACAGCGGCGAGCTTGTCTGCGGTTCAGGAAGGCGGCAAAGTCTCTGAGCAGCTGAGGCCACGGCCGCAGAACGCTGCTTATTCTGTCATACAGGACATCAACTGCAGCAGTTGAGAACTCGTCCAACACACACATCAGTTCCTCCCACAAGCCCGGATACATCTGCACCGCCTCATAAACCTGACCAGGTAACAGGAAATACAAACAACTGCGGTTACACAATCTTGCTAAATACAATTCAATTTCAGAATTAAAGCCTCACCCTGTAGAGATAATCATGAGCGAACAGCACGTCTTCTGACTCTCTCTGATCATCTTCATCACTTTCTTCTGACAGTGGCTGAAACCAAACAGGAAGTCAGATATCTGCAGATATTAATTGGTTGATTGACTGAGAGCTGACTTTGGCCACTAAAGGTTTCACCTGCTGAGTTTTTCTGTCTCCATCTTCATCAGGATCACCACTGTCTTCTTCTGCTCCTCTAGGTGGTGTCAAGATTCCGTCCTCTTTACTCTCTGACCCCACTTCCTGCACATCGTCACTGACAGCAACACTTCCTGCAGCACTGGGTGAAGATTCAGACAGAACCAGGATGATGTCGCCCTCTTCCTCCTCCTCTTCATCAGTTCTGATGACATCATCCCCTGTCACCTGATGGGAGGTGGGGTCATCGCAGGAAGGAGGTGTAAAGGATTTGTGTTCCCTCCCCCTCCTCAGGGCTGCAAGTTTCTGACTGTATCGTCTAATTTGATCTCTGGTTGCCATGGACACAGTGGCAGTGCAAATGTCAGTGGGGGAATCGGTCCTGGTCAGGAGCAGGCGGTGAAGGAGGACTCGAGGAGGAGTGGGAGCGGAGGGGGCAGAGTCGGGGGGATGAGGGGGGTTGTGGTTTTGATTCAGCAATACAAAGCCGATCCGTCTGAAGTCCAGGTTCTGAGGGAGGCGGGGTGGGTATCGGGTCCCAGGGGGGACGCTGTAGGAGCTGGAGGGGGTTGGGATGTTTGAGGCGGAGCTATTATAGTGCCTAATGATTGGGTAGATGACGGGGAGAGAGCGCTGAAGACAGAAAAGAGATGGTTTTATATATGCACATACACACATACATACTCAGACTTCAAACTACACACATGAAAGCAGTGTTCTCTTCTGATTCACTGTAAAATCTGTTTAAGCACATTCTTAATCGCCGAGGCATCCCAACAAACACAATTGCAGTTTCAACAAAGTGTGTCAAGATTCCACATTAGAAAAGGAAAAGTTGCTGCAATAAGTCACAGAAACGCTCCAATTACAAAACAGATTTTTTGGTAGTTCAAAGAAAATATTCTATTTTTGCAGGAGGATCTAGTGTGAAATAAAGTGTGGAACTTCTCTGTTTGGTTTGCTAAAAGTTCAAAGGTCACAGTTGGTTTTGTTTCCATCACAAACGGTCTGTGTCAGCAGCATCAGCTAATCCTCATCACATCCTTTCTTCAGAATCTAAAATACCGTTCATTTTTATGACCTCTAAGTGAACCTCATACCTATCAGAACTAGTGCTTCTCAGATTACACAGAGGGAGACACTGCAACAGCGGGAAAACCTGCAGCTGATGGGGAACTGGTTCCTGAGCTGCACGATAACACCGAGGAGACAGTGGGAGGACCACAAGGCTGATTACTGACCAGTTAACTACGTTTGCTATTTCCCTCTTCTCTTATAATCCATTCCATGGAGCAGCAGTCTAAGCAGAGACTCCCAGACCTCCCTTTCCCTGGGCACCTGCTTCATCTCTCCAGTGTCACCTGGGTCTCCTCGGTCAACTGTTTGACACCATGTCATCAGTGTTTTTTCTGGAACTAGTTCTCCATGAAGAGAAGACGGGCAGGAAAAATGCAGAGAGGAACAAAGGAAACACAAGCAGCCTTCCTACCAGCAGCCACAGAGGTATGACGCTCTCCTCTCTCTCCACAGGAGGTCGCCAGTCTGCTAAATTCACGGGACGACATGCCACTGGCATTGGGAGAACCCGCCGCTGGTACCTGAAGGTCTGCAGAAGACAGACAGATGGACTGTGTGTTTTTATGTACAGAGGTGTGATAACGCAGATCATTTTTCGAAAAAATAATGGACAGCTCAAGTGGAGCGGTCGAAGAATAAACTTTTTAAATAAGTACTCATTTATGCAGAGTATGCAGAGACACAAATGTTCTAATACTGAAGAACATGAAAACATTACTTTTAGCTACATGTCGGCAAAGTTATGTGACATTAGTGATGTTAGTACTAGTGAGGTTCCACTTGCTTTTAAAGCCTTTACTGTAAAAGGCATATTGTTCAAAAATTGACTTTAATTTTACAGAAATTGTGATATTCAAACCTGAATATCACAGTACTAGCAGGATTCACAGCACTGTTAATGTTAGTTCGGTTATTTTGCTGGCTCCGTTTGGTGGTGTCTGTGTTTTTTTAAATGAGCTGCTATGTTAAATTTGTGTTTTAATCCTGTAACTTTGCACACATTTGATTTCCATGTTTGAGAACTGCAAGTGTTCAGATCATCTGCGATCATCTCTGAGGGACAGCTGATGAGACCGAGGCTTTCCACCCTTGATGATACAGGACAAATTCAGCAGTATGTGAGGAAGAGCCAGCACCAGCTGAGAGATGAAGAGAACAGACAGACTATTCTCTCTATGAGAGGGACTACTTAAAAAAAAAAAAAGCTTAAAATAACTAATTATCTGTCCTAAATCACTCTTATTAGATAAAGTCATCATTAAATCTATCAAAGTGTTTTCAGTGTGGAAGAAAATACTCAGGGCGCTCAAGTAAAAACTATGAAAGGCAGTAAAAAGTTCTATATTCAGAAACTTAAAGTACGCAAATATCAGCAGCAGAATGCACCTGGAAATAAAAGTCTGTGTTTCTTTCAGTAATATGAAACATGGAGTGTTTTGGATTAGTAGTACTGCTGTTTGTTGAATTATATTGCTGTAGATGTTTATATGCTTTATGTATTTTGGGATAAGTTGATGTATAGTGCTATAATTTATAAGGATGTTATGTTTTTTTAATCATTTTTGCCAGGTCAGTCTGTTTAAGGCTCTGATATCTATTCAATATGACTTAAAACAGTTATGGGTGGATTTTCTCAAAATCAAAATAAATTTTTCACAAAATTGACAAATCGATAAATCAATCTACTCTTCATTTTATCTAACAAACACATAGTTATCACAACTCGTAAATTGTCTTTTTACCCATATAAATAAGCTTTCAGACAAATTTGGTATTGCCAATATATTAAAAGAACAATATTTGTCTCTCTTATTTGAAACAGAGTTAAAGTTCACTGCTGTACATTTTTAATTAAATGCAATACATTTAATATTGGCCATGTTATATTTACATTACCAAACTGAAATGACACTAGTCTCATTAACAACATTAGCTAACTAGTTAATGTTAAAATTACTGTTGGGTACAGAAATTAAGCCCAACAATATGGTATTTACAGTCCTGTGGTCTTAGCCTCAGATCTTTCTACCAAGATGGCGCCGCGGATGGTCGCCCTGGTGCTTCAGTGCGTTACTTTTGTTTTTGTTTTTGTGCATTTCTTCTGTGTCTGGGCACTCCTCTGGATATTCGTACACCAGAGAAGAGCTCCTTAACTACAGGACTACAACGCCTGTGGATTTATTTC
>NW_024582981.1:13345-24290 GCF_018398535.1 Haplochromis burtoni | reverse complement strand
ACTTAGCACTTTTAATTCTTATTTTTATGACTGTATGTTGCACTGAAGCACCGCAGCAATTTCCTAATGTTGTAAACCTGCTCAACATCTGGCAATAAACCCTTTCTGATTCTGATTCTGATTCTGAGATACTTCACAAACCAAAAAAATCTAATTAAAAAACATACATAATTTTCGCTTTCAAAAGGCCAGGTGCTTGGAAGGATGCAACCCATGAATTGGGACGCACCATGTATGTGTATGTATGTCTGCGTTACCTTGACAACGTTGTCAGGAAAACCTGGCCGGCAGCACTGCAGGATCCTTCGTCGAACCTGAACCAGAGATTTCCTCAGCAGGAACTGGGACACCAGTTTGGGTGGGTCACATGACCCTTCCATATTCCTGAGGCCGAGCACCAACAGACTGAAACACACACACACACACGCACACACACACACACACTAAGGGCATGGTGAAGGTTTTTCTCAGGCCTCTTTGTGTTACAGTGAGTGTGTGCTCACCAGTCCTCAGCCGGAGTGAAGGCTGCTGTTCTCCGGGGGCAGTACAGCGCGGGATCTAGGCTAGCACAAGGCAGCAGCTCCGGGTACATGAAGACGGGCCGTGTGGCAAAGAGCCAGGCAAGCTCAGCCGGCATGACGGGGAAGCAGCGCACTGTTAGCATGTAAAAACAAGTTTCAATCAAAGTTTCAAGTCGATCAATCAGGAAGCCCCGCCCCCACCTGTACTCACTCCGTCCCCGGGCATCACGGGGGCGAAGCTGTGGCCGGTAGCTGATGGGAGCCTGACGCAGCTCATCCAGCAGCTGCAGCGCCACCTGCAGGTTGGATGCTCTGAAGACACTACAGAAACCAGGAAGAGCCAACAAACCAATCAGCTCGGCCCGCTGCGCCAGCAGGTCTACCTCACACTGAAAGACAGGAAGTGAGCTTCAATGGGTGCATTAACAACAGGAAGTACATCACAACACATCCAGGTGAGTTACCAGGAACTGCCGGCAGGTCTCCGCTTCGCTGTGCAGTCTGGGCACAAGTGAGGTCAGCAGGTAAACCTGAGTAAGTAGCTGGACATGCTGAAAGAAAGACGACAGGTGAGTTCAGTTGCTGTTATCATGGTAAAAGCATGGTAACAGCTCTCAGCCGCCATGCTGAAAGAGTAGAGTTTACCTGTTGGAGCTGCTGCTGCAGGCATTTCCTCTGCTCAGCGTTCAACTTGTACACGATCAGCTCTGTGTGCGTGTCATGTGGCACTCCAGTCAGCTGTTTCCTTCTTATCAATGCCAGCTGCTGTTTCACCGTGCGCAGCTCTGCGATTGGTCCATCCTCAGCCTCATCATCAGGACACTCTCTGATGTGAAAACACACAGACAGTGATGTATCTGTGTGTGTGAGCATGTATTCATGTCTTTGTGGGGACCAAAAAATTGGAAGTTTACTATACTTGTGGGGACCAACAGCCCTCATGCGGACCAAAATCCCAGTACCTACAAGTTTGAAGGCCTTTTAGGGAATCAAAATGTGGTTTTAATGCCAGGGTTACAATTGTGTTATGGTTAGGTTAGGTTTAGGCATTCAGTTTTTGATGGTCAGGGTTCGTTGCTAGTGAAAGCATGTCAATTAGATGTCCCCACAATATATGAATACCCGACTGTGTGCGTGTGTTAGTTACACACCTGTCCTGCTGCTCCTCAGGTGTGTGGGTGTGAAATGTTTGTGCTTCCTCCTGTGGCTCTTCCTCTTCCTCATGGCCTTCATCATCCACTTCCTGTCCAGCCAGGTCCTCTTTCAGCTGAGACACACAGAAAGGTGAGGAGACAGGTGAGGAGACACTGAGGAGACAGGTGAGGAGACACTGAGGAGACAGGTGAAGAGACACTGAGGAGACAGGTGAAGAGACACTGAGGAGACAGGTGAAGAGACACTGAGGAGACAGGTGAAGAGACACTGAGGAGACAGGTGAAGAGACACTGAGGAGACAGGTGAAGAGACACTGAGGAGACAGGTGAAGAGACACTGAGGAGACAGGTGAAGAGACACTGAGGAGACAGGTGAAGAGACACTGAGGAGACAGGTGAAGAGACACTGAGGAGACAGGTGAAGAGACAGGTAACCTGAAGGTGTTTTATACCGTTTCAAAGAGCTCCTCCATTAGCTCGTTCACCTCCTTTTCTGAAGACATAAACACAAATTATCATTTTCAGCAGGTATTAATCACATTTATTGCTCACTTATGATACATTTAATATTGGCCAAGTGGATCAGCAAAAACTCTTGATGCTGCATGAGTGGTGTGTGTGTGTGTGTGTGTGTGTGTGTGTGTGTGTGTGTGTGTGTGTGTGTGTGGTGTGTGTGTGTGTGTGTAGACCGGAGGAGAGGAGAGGAAAAAAAAAATACAATAAAAAAAAATTTAAAATCCATGGACCTTTGATTGTTAGCCGCCCACTGATTACTGATTTCTCAGATATTACGGCTGATCACCTGAGGCACCCTCCCGAAGGTGTGCACGGAGTTTAAACAGATGACTGAGCAGCTCCTTTGTAAATGCAGGGACAATCTGAACACATGTGTGTTCGTGTACTTACTGGTGATGCGGACAGCCTTGTCATCACGGTAATCCTCTACATCGGGCTCGTCAATGTCAGCCAGGAAGTTGTACTCTGGATCATCCTCGTCATCACACTCCTCTGTCAGAAAAAGATTCCTGATCAGTTTGAGTCCAGTCAGAACTCGAATCCCTGCTCTGTTATGAACCCTCACCTTCATTGTCCATGTCTGAGCTCATCAGCCCTCTCAGCCAATCGGTCCACTCCCTGTCCTCGTGGGTGGAGCTAGAGTCGTACATATCAGGTGTGATGTCAGGAGCTTGGAGTTCTGCCTCCAGCCGGCCCAGCGGGACATCCCTGAGAGGACGTTTGGACCGAGTCCGAGACGCCATGAGACCGGCCTCATCCTCCGACTCAGACAGAGGCTGACGACACAGAGATGATCCATAATGATCTGTCGCTTTGATCTATATCGTTATCGTATATTGATGCATCACATGACCAGATTGTCTCCATGGTTACCTGATAGGGCTCCATACAAACAGCCAGCTCCTCCTCCACAGCATGAAGCTTCTCCAGGAAGGTCCTGTCAGTCACAGGTTTAGGAAGTGGAACTTTGGGGGGAGGGGGCGGGCCCATGGAAACAGACCTTGCCCTCACAAGTCTGGACCGACTCCGCGACTTCTGATAGGATGGAAGACAGGAAGCAGGCTTTAAAGTTTAGGTAGGCCAGGGCTCTCCAGCTCCAGTCCTCGAGAGCTACTGTGCTGCAGCTTTTAGATGCATCCCTACTCCAACACAGTTGAATCAAATGGTTGAGCTACTTCTTCAACTGCCATCAAGTTTGGCAAAGCCCTTAATTTGATTCAGGTGTGTTGGACCAAGAATGCATCTAACATTTGCAGGACAGAAGCTCTCAAGGACTGGAGTTTGAGACCCCTGAGGTAGACAGTGTCCCATTCACAGGTTTAGAAAAAAGTAAAATCAGAGCTTTTAGGGAAATCAGCAAATAAAAACAATGTTTTATACTCAGGTTTCATAAACCGGTGTGTTTAAAACTGCGGAATATTCCTGTTTTCACTCAAATCTCCATGTTTTACCATTAGATCAACAGAAATAATTTGATCAGTAGTTTTGTCATTTGGTCATCAATAAAGTTTTTGAATTTGTTCATTTCTAACAAGCTGACGTTTGAGGGACCAGCCAAACACTGATTGTTTCACACATTTTCACTTCTAAAGCTCTGACTGATCAGCAGACTGACAGCGATGATCACACTCTGAGGACCTGCCATGGGCTGGAGCTGTCCTCCTCAGCTCGGGGCAGCCGAGTCCCTCGAGGAGACGAAGCTGTGCTCTCCATGTCACTCTCCTGGAACGTCTACACAGACACACAACCAATGACAAATCAGTAGCCAGTCATCATCAACATCACAGCACGCTGCAGACGCTTGGAGCCTCACGTCTTCAGCCGTCTCGTCCTCCTCCTCCTCCTCGGGATGGTACTCGTCATCAGAGGAGTCTTCCTCAGCCAGAGGGATGTCGACAAACTGCGGAGCCTGAAGACAGACACATGTAGCTGAAACTTCATTGACACTGTAATTCCACACAGAAAACAAAGGAGGTCACACACATCCTACAGCGTTAGTCTCAGCGTTCAGCAGAGAAATAAGAATCACATTTTATGACTACTACAAAAACACTAGAGTTGGAGAAAAAAGGACTTTAAAATGCCTCTTTTTTTACTTTTAATTATTTTTAAATTGCTAACCTGCTTTAAAACTGTTCATACTCTGACTAAAAGTCAGGTCAGATATACACTACCAGTTAAAAGTTTGGACACACCTTGTCATTTAATGGTTTTGCTTATTTGAACTACTTTCTACATTGTAACTGCAAACTGAAGATATCAAATATATAAAGCAGGATATATAGAAATGTAGCAAAACAAAATAAATAACTCTAAATATGCCTTATAGTTTAGATTCCAGAAAGTTAGACACAAACTTTGTTGACAGCGCTGCAAACCCTTGGCATTCTCTCAATGAGCTTCACGAGTAGTCACCTGAAATAGTTTTCACCACAGGTGAGCCTTTTCAGGGTTCATTTGTGACATTTATTATCTTCTTACAACCGATGGTCCCCAACTGTGTTATTGTGCACAAGTCAGGTTGGTACTCAGCGGACATAACTATTTGACAACTATTAGAATTCATATAAGGGCAAGAACCGATCAGCTAAGTAAAGAGAAGCGACAGTCCATCATTACTTTAAGAGTTGAAGGTCAGTCACTCTGGAAAATTGCTAACATTTTGAATGTGTCCCCAAGTGCAGTGGCAAAAACCACGAAACCCTACGATGAAACTGGCACACACAACGACCGCTGCTGAGGATAAATTCATCCGAGTCACCAGCCTTAGAAATCGCAAGTTAACAGCACCTCAGATTAGAGTCCAGGATAAATGCCACATAGAGTTCCAGTAGCAGACACATCTGTACATCAACTGCTCAGAGGAGACTACGTGAATCAGGCCTTTATGGTCAAATAGCTGCTAAGAAACTACTACTAAGAAAAAGCAACAAGCAGAAGAGATTTGTTTGGGCCAAGAAATACAAGGAATGGACATCAGATCAGTGGAAATCTGTGCTTTGTTCTGATAAGTCTAAATTTGAGATCTTTGGTTCCACCCGCCGTGTCTTTCTCATCCGACACAGAAAAGGTGAACGAATGGTCTCCACATGCATTGTTCCAATCGTAAAACATGGAGGAAGAGGAGTGATGTGTGTGAGGTGGGGGTGCTTTGCTGGTGACACTGTTGGAGATTTATTCAAAATTGAAGGCACACATGGCTACCACAGCATCCTGCAGCGACATGCCACCCGATCCGGTTTATGTTTAGTTCGACTACCATTTATTTTTCAACAGGACAATGACACCAAACACACCTCCAGGCTGTGTTGGGGCTATTTGACCAAGATGGAGAGTGATGGAGTGCTGCGCCATGGCCTGACCTCCGCAGTCACCCGCCTTAAGCCCAATCGAGATAGTTTGGGACAAGATGGATCACAGAGTGAAGGCAAAACGGCCAATAAGTGCTCAATATCTCTGGGAACTCCTTCAAGACTGTTGGAAAACCATTTCAGATGACCTCATGAGGCTCATCAAGAGAAAATGAAGAAAGGTATAAAAGCAGTTTGTATATTTTTACAAAATCATCAAGAACAGTTAAAAATATATATTTTTAAAAATACTAACATTAAAAATTAAAACAATTACATAATCTACTTAAAAAAAAGAAAAAAATACAAACTCATTTTTTAAATTTTATGTTAGTTTCAAATGTTTTTAATATCTAGAGATGTAACTAAAATAAAATAAGAATTTTAAATCTGAATTGTTTAACATTTAAGAACTGAATTAATGTGTAATTGAATTAATTTGATGGCTATTTCTCCAAATTAAATAAATGAAAAATGCCAATGAAAAATTTAAAATGATTAAAAAAAAAACACTTTACGGTGTTAAAAATTGAATTCAAGTCAAATGCTGACAAAATGCCATTAAAAGCTTTTACGTCATTTTAAAACATTTCGAAAAAAAATGCAGGGATTCAAATGTTTTTCAGATCATTTTAAAAAGTTACACTTAACTGAAGACTTTATAAAGATTGCAGTCAGGATTTCAGGTTTGACCTTTGACCTTTACCTTGACGATGTCACTGGTTTTCTTGATGGGCGAGATGGTCCAGGTTGGAATCACCTGACAGAAAACAAAAAGTTCAGAGTGCTGTGCTGTGCTGTGCTGTGCTGTGCTGTGCTGTGCTGTGTGTGTGTGTGTGTGTGTGTGTGTGTGTGTGTGTGTGTGTGTGTGTGTGTGTGTGTGTTGGCTGCTGTCAGTGGACTCACTACGCCTTTCTCCACCACCTCCTTCAGCTTAGATCGAGTCATTTTGGGCTCCTGCAGAAAAGAAAGAAAGTCTGTAAGCAGGGTCAGGACTCACGTGATGGCAGTGAATGATTGATTTTGATTGGATGATAGACTCACAAATGGAGGGACAGCCTCAGTCTCATTAATGGCAGCTTTCATCATGGCCACCACATGCTCATTGGTGATCACTTCCTGTGGGTCAAAGGCCAACGTTTAAACTGTAAGTTTCCCATATTCTTGTTGAAAGCCTTTGAGTTTGTTACACTTCATATCTTTAAAAGAGCTCAGAGTAACCTCAGAGAACTGAATATACTAAAGACTGTCAAAGACTGACAGTATTCTTTAATAAGCCGTTACCATCTAACAGGCATCCTACTCCAAGTCATTAAAGGGTAAGTCACATGACACTTCATGGACAAATACTTCAAATTAAACTGCTTCAAAGACAGTAGGCTTAAAAACCTGAATTCAATCAAAAATCGTGATCACACCCTCTCCCTCTCCAGGCGTGTGGGTGGAGGCACTCACGTGGATGATGTTTTTCACGTTCACTGTGGTCAGGTTGTGCTGTTTGGACTTTGTCTCCAGTGACTGATCCAGCTGTCTGTCAATCTCCACCTCCACTCCTGCCTCCTCCTCGCTCTCTGAGGCCCCATCCCTTGGCTCCTCCTCCTCAGCCAGTTTCCTCTTCCTCCTTCTGCCGGCCTTCTTCTTGGCAGCCTTCATCTCCTCCTGGCTGTCCTCTGATGGAGAGATCGGTCCATCAGAGACACGGGTCCTCACAAAGCCACCAGCGTATGTGCATGTGTGTGCATTACCCATTGTGATGACGAGTCTGGAGTCAGTGGTGTCTTCCTCCGCCAGCTGGTAACGCTGCTGCTCCTCCTCCTTCTCCTGTAGCAAAGCATCATGGGAGGCGAACTGCAGCAGTGTAGTAGCAGTGACGGCAGGAGCTGGGCCGGACAGGCTGAGTTTAAGACACTTTCGGCCCGAGTTCATCGTGCAGAAACATGACCTCTGAAACAGTGACATCAGACTCAAACAACTTATACAGATGAGAATAAAAAGTATTGAAGGGACACCCAAGCTGTAACTCCCGCCCCTCAGCAGGCTTCCAAGAGTTGACCAATCACAGCAAACAAGATCAGAAGATTAATAACAGTTCTTTTTGAACTGAGCCTCAGAAGGAGACCCTGGTGCAGGCAAGCAGGGTGGACCTCCTTTAGCAAATCTAAAAGGTTAGCTGCTTCTGTTCGCAGCTCCTGTCGGTGTGAACATGCTGTTAAAGACCGAGAGACATGAGACCTGAACCAGCAGAGGAATGGGCAGACAAGGAACCAGTAACCACCGTGGTAAACTACCTGAATTCACCTGCGTTTACCTGTTTTAGCCGCTTCGGCTCTTCGTCCCGCCTCCCGCCGGCTAGCTGCTAACGTTAGCCCCAGAGGTCCGTGGGCCGCGAGGGTGATCCAGCTCAAGAGTGCACGGGGCAGCAGGCCTTCTTGTCCGTTCTCGGTACCCACACGATAACGGGCATGGTCTGGTGCAGCACAGACTAACTTACCGCCACAACGTCAGACGAGTCTGCCTCCAAAAACTACATTTCCGGCGCCCTCACTGTGACGTATGGAGCGGCGTAATTTTCCTTCTTCTTCTTCAGTTTCATGGCGGTTGGCAAACAAATTCTAGGTGCATTAGCGCCACGTACTAGATTGTAATTTTTATCAGAACCTACAGTACCACCGTTATTTTCTTATTAAAATTCCTGTCTCTTTCAAAAATGTAAAAATATCAGCAAAAAACTATGCTCCCCGAGTCTCTTTGAAATAATTCCCTTCTCCTTAAATTATTCTTGTTCTTATGAATGTAACAAGTGTCACCTGGCAGTTTGCTGCTCTCTGCCAGGTGATTAGCAGAGGAGCTTTGAAAAGGTAGTGGGTGTGAGGGGCGAGGTTAGCGCTCTTCTGTGGGAAATTCCAGAGGTGATTAACTCACTCGGGTGCGAGTGGGTATATAGTTCGGCAAGAAACTTTTACCATTTTGTTTGGATCAATTATTATTGTAGGTGCCCGTTTTTAATGCGTGTTGTTGGACTTTTTTAGTTTCGAGTTTTAATGGAGGAATTGATCAAGCTAGATCGACTGCGCGCAGGGAAACTGATCAATATTGTAGGTATATTGAGTGTTTGTTTTAGCTTCATGATTTTGAATGGTTTATAAAATTGTTATTTTATTGGGTAATATTTTAATTGATAATGTTGTTTGTTTTTCAGCTGTGCTGTCTCTGCTGTCCTTTTTTTCGTTCTTTTGATTGATTTGTAATTTTGTTTTGGTTAGTCCGTCCAGCCGTAAAGGCGGTTATTGATTGAGAGTAGTTGTGTAAGGGCGGACTAACCTTTTTTGTTTTTTTTTTGTTTGTGCCACTTCCCTTTATCTCCCAGATTGCAGGTCATGCATAGCGCTGATTCCCAGCTGTGCTGAGACCCGAATTATGTGCAGTGCGTGCCCACGAATTGATTGCAGTGTCGCTAAACGGGTGTGAGGCAAGGGGCGGATCTAGAGAAATTTTCTTAGGGTGGCATGAGGGTGGCAAAGAAATAAATGGGGTGGCAAAATCAAAGCCTTTTTTTCCCCCAAACACATATGCAGGTGGTTACATATGGTTAAAATGAATTCAAATGCAGTAAGTATACACGTTTTTCATATAAATATAGTCTATAACTTAATTATTGTCTGTAGCCCACATAATTACACACTTTAGTTACATAAAACATGTGAGTTTTGATGTTATGTACTGTATAGCCTGTATAATAAATAAATATGTAGCCCAATAAGTATAAAATCCAGAAAGCTACACAACATGGGGCGGTTCATTTACAAACACAAGTCTAACTTAAGTTTCACACTGTTTTTTGTTAGAAAACAATCACATTGTTACAGCTTAAATTACACAAAATGTCAGAAATCTGCACTGTCATGAACAAAAATTTAAACCTAATTTTTCATGATTTGTTGGATTAACCCACTGAGGTCTGAAATACAACCGGCCATTTTTGACTCCTTTTGAGTTTACGTTTGTATTTCACCCTCAAATTGTTTCATTTTATTTTTTTCCCCTTGCCTCGTTTGGTATCTTTCTTTTCAGCTCAACTGAATTTAGCTGTTTTTTTCACTGACATACTGCATTAGTATTACTGATCTGAAATCACACAAAGAACTTAAAATCCTAGTAGTATTTCTTTACTGTAAAAAAACCAGACATGTTGAGTAAATTTTTATAACTTGAAATGCAAATATAAAATGTACATTTTGTAAACATAAACAACTATTTATCTAAAAATGCAGCCAATACACCTGCCGTTTTTTTTTTTTTTGTACAACCATTTAAAAATATTACTAAAACTAAAATGAGAGAACAATCAGGTGTTGCAATAAGATGCCCCACAAATGATGTGTGCCAGTAAAAAAAAAGTTGCACCAAAAGACAGAGAGAACAGCACAGGGATAAACCTGCAGGCCTGACAACAGGAGGTGTATCACTCCGCTGGTTTTCTACTTAGTGACAGTGTTTACGTTGCAAATGTGCCTTTGTGACATTCATTAGTGCCCTCACTGACACACAAAACAAAACAACGACTACACAACAGAACAACTACACAAGACAACACACTTGTACACTCTACACTAAACGTCACAAATCTCCCACATCTAAAAACTCGCTCGCTTGCTCGCTCTCTCAGTCTTGCTCTCTGTCTCGCTGCCGTTACGGTCACTCCCAAAACTCTCCCCTCTTCCTAAACAACCAAATCCCACGTGTTGACTTTTTTTTAAATTGGTCGACATGGTACATTTTTTTGTTTTCGTATTCCACTCTCCATGTTCCAGATCCTCCATTTGGAGAGTTGTCCATTTCTGTGAGTTCATCATAGGTCTGACAGATTAAAGACCTCACAGGAAAAGGTTGTTAACTCCACTTCATGGAAATGCATATGTGTTTCAATTTTATCTTATATAACGGTGCTTATTAGAATTTTAGTTTAAAAATAAAGAAATAAAAAATAAACATGAAACATGCTAGCTGACTAGACTAAAATTAAGAAACACTCAAATTAAATCTGAGAACTGTTTAATCTCAAAAACGCTAAACCAAAGCATTTATTTATCACATTCTTCAATAATGAATCATGATGCTGTGCAGTACCTCACATGATCCATTGTCAACATTACAGGTTATATTCCAAATAGTCAACAACAAAGAAATATACTGAAAATAAACCAATATATTACGAAAACATGTTACTACACAAGATGTGGGCATATTATTAAAATAAGGCAAGGCAAATTTATTTGTATAGCACAATTCAACAACAAGGTGATTCAAAGTGCTTTACAGAGACATTAGAAACAAAAACAAATAAAAAGTATGATTTAAAATTGATTAAAACAAGCAAACAAACTAACTAAACACACACATTTCA